>NC_134478.1:52158925-52239110 GCF_964194025.1 Convolutriloba macropyga
AACGAACGCTCTGCGCAAAGTTTAATAGGGAAGCAGCTGACGAGGCAAGGACAAAATTATACAGAGAGGCCGCTGAAATTGTTCTTGGTGATGAGTTTTCCGAAAAATTGTATAATAAAACTTTGAGATTGGTGAATCAAAGAATGCGGGAAAAAAGGTGTAAATCTTTGGTTTCCACCGAGTAAGCTTATACTGTTGCATCGGCAATTGCTGGTTTGTTTTGGATAGTTTTGTTCAGTGAACTTTTCAAATTCAATTTACAAATCTGATTCTTTGCAAATTCACACGTCTTGTTGTTGATTGTTTGTATTGATTGAGTGTCTTGAAATGTTTTTTATTTTCTTCCTGTACTTCAGGTTAATATGAATAATATTAACGAAAACTTGGAACGCGTAATTCTGGCTTTCGACAGTTTCGAATCAAGTTTGCGAAAAAGCAACATCGTCGAAGTTGATGCTATAAATAGACTGCGCCAAATTTCTGAAGGTCTTAAACATTTGGTGAGTTAAGATTTCTTTGATATTTGTTTTTGTTCAATTTGTGAAAATTGTCTAATGTTTTTCTTTAAATGCTTCATTTAGAACGATAAACGGTCAAGAGCAGTGAAAGGTAACGGTAGCACATCTCTCATCTATAAAGGTGTAGACCTTCTAGATTATAAGGGCCCAAACAACTACGCATCTGTTGGTCGCTTCCTCTCTCGAAAGATGCTTTCAAAAGAAGAAAGATTAAAGACCTGCTGGTTTGGACAACGTTCAAACGCCATGTACGCAGGTCGCGTAATGGCGAGCGCTGAAGATGAATATTATTTTAAAGGTTGATTTTTTAGTTTTTTATTATTAGGACTGTTTTAGAGTTTTGTTAAAGAAAAGTAATTTGGTTGTTTTAGAGGCTGTCCGACGTTTATGTGGCGATAGCTTGTATGCTTTGCGAAAAACGAAAGATGCGGCAAACTCTCTAGGAAGACATGAGCGCAGTCGTATGACTGCTGAACATTAGGTCTTTGATTGCGTCTTGGAGAATTATATTTTTCCGATAGCCATTTTTTTTCTTAATTTTTGTGACGTTTCTTAAAGGAATTATCAATCAAATTTTTCTACTTCAAAAGTGTTTTCAGAAACAATATGTCAATTCTTGACCCTAAAAAATTCAAAGTTTATCTTCCTGTTGCAAAACAATTAGATCAGCTTTCCCTGAACTGGCGCGAAGTGGCTTTTCTTGACAAACGGCTCACAGAAAAGTGGCTAAATTCATATGATGTTGTGGCTCATTGTGTTTGCCTCGATGACGTAGCAGAACAGAGTAGTAGTAAAGACCTTGAAAACTTCTTGGGAGCAGAATATGGGAAAAGTCTACGGTGGGTTAATTTTAGTAAAGTTGGTTACCTTGGAAGTTTAAATTACACACCGTTGGGTGTGTTTGCTAAATCTGATATAAATCATCGCGATGAGATTCCTGGTCTTATTGGATACCTGGCTGAGATAGAACAAGAGGAAATAATTGAGGGTTTTAACGACTTTTCCATCATTTCGAGCGCAAGAGTTGGTGTAAATTGGATGATGCTAGGCCCAATCTCCTTTATAAATGCGTCCTGCAAACCTAACGTAGCTTATGTTAATGTAAGAAAACTTATGGTGTGTGTGCCTCTAAGGGATATTAAAGCGGGGGAGGAACTAACAGTTTTTTACGGCAAACATTATTTTGGGATGAATAATAAAGAATGTTTATGCCCTTATGCAGATAAGCACGGCGATCCTTTTCCGGAAATACCTCCAAAACGAAAAAAGTTAAACAAAGCGTCATATGAGCCTGTTAAGGAGCCAGAAAGACTAAGTAGACGTGATTTTCCTTGCAGAGCTAGAATGGTTTTTCCTGAATTTGAGGAACCTAAATTGAATGAAAAACTTTAACTTATGAGCAAATTTTTGGGTCCTTAGAGGTTCCCGATTTGATTGATCCTGAAAAAGCGGTGCCTAGGCTTAATTCAAGTGCCGATGCGCATGCTGTAGAGCCTGCGCAATCGGATAATAATAACGATAACAACTTGACGTTGAATTTAGGTATGGAAAATCCAGGAAATGTAGATTTCACTGAATGTAAATGTTCATCTCCTATTCCCGATAAGAAAAGTAAATTTAGTGACTCGCTTTTGGGCTTTGATAGAACGCCTTCAAATGATATTTTTAATTTAGATTTGTACGAAGGATCGGATATTGCTTACGACAACTTTATGAAAAAATTTGAAGCCATGTGTAACCAACATAAATTCTCTCAAGCTGCGCGAAACGATGTTTTGAAGATGTTTGCAACTACTTTGCCTCGTCCTAATAAGGTTTTCGCAGAGATGCCTGTAAGCAATATGCCCCTTGTAACAGTCAAAGTTTCGGGTGAAAATAAATTTGTGATTGTTGACCTGCTAGCTCAATTTGAACGTATTGTATCTAGAAACGCAGATTATATTCAAAAATCTTGGTCTGCTGGCTGCTCGTGGGAAATCTCAACTGACATTTTTCTGAAAGCTGAAATCCAGCTTGTCTTAAGTACCGATGGAGCTCCTATTTTTAAGTCTTCGAAATTTTCGATATGGCCAGTTTGGGTTCAAATTTTTAATTTGCCTCCTGTTTTGCGGTCAAGTTTTTGTAATCTTTGTTTACTAGGTTTATGGTACGGTGAAACAAAACCTAATTTTACTGAAATGCTGTCGTGTATATTTTTGGAACTAAATAACGTTTGTAATACTCAAGTTGAAATTAGAGGTCTTGGTTTTGTAAAATTTAAAGTAAGGTCAATTGTCTGTGATATGCCTGCTACTGCATATGTTTTGTGTATGAAACAACATGTGGGCTACAACAGCTGCCCACACTGCTTTATCAAAGGTTATTATAAAAATAGAAGAATGCTTTTCAAAATTAATAAAGCTTTCATCCTTCGAGAACGAGACACGTTCGAAAAGTGCGGAAAATTAGCTGACGAATTAAAAGAGAATGTTCTAGGAATTAAATCTTCGACTCCACTTAATAAAATTCTTTCTTTGCCATGCGATTGCCCTATAGACCCAATGCATCAGGTTTTCTTAGGTACTGGTAAAAAATTGTCAAAAACTTTGTTGAATCTTTTGAAAGGAAACTTAAAGTTAGAAATCGAAAAACAAATTCTGAGCTGCAAGGTCCCCTTTGATTTTTTACATCGTCCAAAAAAAATTGACGAATTAAATTTTTGGAAGGCTCATGACTTCAAATTGTTTTTTTTTCACATAGGTATTCTGGTTTTTCTGCGCTGCGATTCTTTCAGTTCGTACTACACTAGTTTTTGTCGGTTGAGTATTGCTGTCCGATTACTTTCAGATGCATTTTACACTGAAGAAAGTTTAGAAAAATCAGAGGCTCTCATTAAACTCTTTTTTTCGAATTTTGTAGAACTTTACGGAGAAGACGCGCAATCATTCAATTTCCACACAATGAGGCATTTAGTTGAACAAGTTAAAAGAAATGGTCCTCTGTGGCTCTTCTCTGCCTTCTGCTTCGAATCAGCTAATCATAGTCTACTTTCAGCCGTCTCAGGAACCATTAAAACTCCTGAAAAAATTGTCGAAAGGTTTTTAAAAAATCAGGTTTCATATGACGAGTTCTTAAGCTCTGAAAGACAACAAAAAATGGCATGTTTAACAAGCTTCACTCGAGTATCCGAAGAAGAAATTTATAATTTTTGTAAGGAACAAAACGTTGAACTTTTGTTTAGCAGATACCAAGGTGATAGAAAATTTTGCTCGCTCTCCTGCACACGGCTAAATGACAATCTAGGTGAATGTATTGTGATGTTGAAAGATGGTAATTTTGTATTGATTGAATGTTTTGCAAAAAAATCAGAATATTTTGCAATATGTAGAGCTTTTAGAAACGTTGTTGAGATCGACCTCGATATTTTAGGAACTCTGCTATCCGGTTCCTATATTTTTAAACTGAGAGATGCTGGTTCTCTGGACATGATAAGCGTTGAGAAATTGCTGTTCAAAACAATTGTGATAACTGAAAATAAAACGCATCTGGTGAGTGTTATGAGAGAAGGATTTGAGCACAATTAATAAATCTATCCAAAAATGTTTCGTTTTTTTAACCTCCGATCAGCTCAGATTTTAACGTTCGGTGTAGTAACCCGTCTTTTGCAAATTTTTTTATTCTGAAAATGTGACTAGTTGCAATTTTTCTCCGCTAGCCAAGAGCTTGTAGGAACTAAAGATACTGCTCCAGTTTTGTTATTAGGTGTAATCAAGATGTGCACAAGAGTAGCCATTAATCTTTGATTATCTTCAAAAATCAGGTAAAATGTTTTTAATTGGTGTGTTAGTTTTGCGACTTTTGACAAAATTTGACATTTGAATTGTTGCTCCTACTTAAATTTTTGTCTGGTTTTTGCGCTGCTACCACTTTTGCGTTTTGATTGTGCTTAGAAAAATGACTGTTGACCTAATTTTTAGCTCAATTCTTACAGTTGGAGATTCAAACGTTAGGAGAATTCGAGATGAAATCGTTAACGACCAGCTGTTGGGAGAATTTGACATAACATTTCTGGCGTTTGGAGGATTGCGTTCCAATGAGTTGGGTCCAATGTTCAGTCTAGCGGCTGCGCAATACGATTACGTTATAGTTGCGTGTGGTAACAACGATTTGGCTCCGTTTCGTAACAGACCTGCCGCAAGTCCTCTTGATGTCTGCGCAAATTTAGCTTCATTTGCCAATGTCTTGAAATCAAAGGGAGTCGAGTGTGCTGTTTTTGGAATGGCCAGAAGAGGCGATAGTGAAATAGTAATTGTCCAAGAAACTAATTTATTACTTCATTCGGCTCTTGGGAACCGCTATGTTCCTTGTAAACTCAAGATAAAACACATGGAAGAAACTGATGATGTTCATTTTAATTTTAACGGCCGACGTGATTTTCTTGCTCTCCTTTTGAGAGTCATTAAAAACCGCTTTGGCCTTTAATTTCTTGAATGTTGAAAGTCGTTACTTGCCATTTCTTGAAGTTTGTAAGTCCATTACTTCTTAAGTTGAATTCATTTTTAACTTGTTATGCCCTGCTTTTTTGAATTTGAGTATCAACTTTTTGGGCTGTCTAATTTTGTGAGCGACCTTATCTATCTCAATATTTTGAAATCCTTTTGTATAGTATTCTTCTGAAAACGGGTTCTTAATTTTAAATGATTCAATGCCTCTTGCATGCTTTATCCCGTTTAATTTTTTAATGTTAAGTTATTTTGTTTGTCAATAGTTTCCTTTTGAGATACCTGGAGAGGTATTTCAACATCCTTCCTTGCTAAAGTTGTTGTGATATTGCTGAAATGGGTCGTTGTTTTTTTTCTCGTTTGCTTTTCATTGTCAGTTTTTACATGTTTATGACGTGCTGTGATGAATCATGATGTACTTGAAACAATGTTTTTTGTTTGGTAATTGGCTGTTGTTTTGTTTCTACGGCCTCAGGTTTCTACTTTTCCTTTGCTATATCTTAATTGTCACTGTTTCAATGTTTTTGTTGGCTGGTAATTTTGATTAATTTATTGCTTGGTAGTTCTTTGAAATTCACTTTGTTTTTAAAAAGACGCGCTGTGATGAATAATTTTTATAATTTAATTTTGTCTAGTAAAATCATTGTGCTTTTTAATTTGAAATGGCCATATGATTTTTGCTCCTCTCTTGGTTGTGATTAAAAACCGCTCTGTCGTTTGATTTCTTTGATGTTGAAAGTCATCACTTGTCAGCTCTTGATGTTTAAAAGTCCATGATTTACTAAATTAGTTCTACTTATAGCTTTTTATGCTCTGGTTTTTGAAGATGAGTTTTAACTTTTTGAGCTGTCTTAAATTTAGTGCGAACTTATATAACTCAATTTTTCTGAAACACTTTAAAAAATGAATCTGTTCCTCTTGCTTGATTTATCCCGTTTTGACTTCGAAGCTTAATTTGTTAAGTTGTGCTGTTCACTAGCTTGCTTTTGAGCTACCTGTAGAGGTAGTTCAACTCCTTCTGCTGATTTTTTTTGTATTATTGAGATGGGTTGATTGCTGTCTTTCATTTATTTGTCTGAATTTTTCATGTTAATGACGCGCTGTGATGAATCACTTTGGTCTTGCTAAAACACTGGTTCAAAATTTAGTTTTGGTTTCGGTATTTATTTTGTTTGATTCCTTTCACCTCGGGTTTCTACCTTTACTTTGATATGTTGCAATGTTTTTGTTTTTGCGGGATTTTCTTTCTTTTTAAATGATTGTAGTTCTTTTTAAATCATTTTTCCATGTTTTGGTTGCCGTGACGCGCTGTGATGAATAAACATGTTTCTTTGGTTTCTTGTCGTTCGTTGGTTTCTTGTCGTTGGTTGGTTTCTTGTCGTTCGTTGGTTTTTTATCGTTCGTTGGGTTCTTGTCGTGTTCTTCATCTGAATTTTTCATGTTAATGACGCGCTGTGATGAATCACTATGGTCTTGCTAAAACACTTGACCCTCTGAATTTATGAAATGCGAGATTTTTTGAATATCAATTGAAATTTTTACTTGATTCTTGTCTTTCACTTGGTTTCTTGTCACTTGGTTTCTTGTCACTTGGTTTCTTGTCACTTGGTTTCTTGTCACTTGGTTTCTTGTCACTTGGTTTTTTTGTCACTTGGTTTCTTGTCGTTCGCTGGTTTCCTTGGTTTCTTGTCGTTCGCTGGTTTCCTGTCGTTCGTTGATTTCTTGTCGTGCGTTGGTTTTTGTCGTTCGTTGGTTTTTTGTGGTTCATTGGTTCCTTTTTCGTTGTTTTGTAATCTCTTTAGCCTTTGTTGTTAGGGTTGTTTGGAATTGAATGTTTGATTTGATCTCTCAAATTTGTTTTCTGCGGGTGCTAATGATGCCTTTTGTATAGTTTTCTCATCTGATGTTGGGATTTTTTTATTTTTTTGATTTGTCCTTCAAAATTGTTGTCTTGTTCCTTTAGTTTTTGATGTTCCCTTTGTTTGTGCTGAAGTGTCATTTCTCTTTGATCTGTTTTAGTGCTGATAGTATTTTAGTTTAATTCTGAGCGCGTCATTAACTTTTTTATTGTTTCGACTAGCATCACTTGAGTTCTCAACTAGTCTTAATTGTTGGCTCGTTCTAGTTTTGTTGTGCTACGCTGGAGTTGTCAAATCATTAATGCTTTTTGTTTTCTATCTCGTTCGTAATTTGCTTTTGAGTCTTTGTTTTTGCGTTTTCTTGTCTGAATTCGTTCATTGCAATCAAATATCTGTTCTGAGCGCGTCACAATTTTCTGTTACTTTTCTTGGATATTTGCTTACATTGTGTCATTTTGATTCTTTTGATGATTATTTAATTTTTTTTTTTCATTTTTTAACCTTAACGACAGAGAAGTGCGGTGATGAATTTAAATTTCTGAGCACTGTCTTTCAAATGGCTTCTTTCTCACTTTTTTTCCTTTGAAAATTGGTCTATTTCGTCAGGTCGAGGAGTTGTCCAAATTGATCCAAACTGGGTATGGAGTATCCCTTGTGTACCTAGAGTCAAAAGCAAACAGAATTTTTGTATACCATTCTAATTAGCTACGATTCGAATTAGTTGCGATTAAAGAATTTTGAAAACAGGCCTTTTTCATCGGGTCAAGGAGTTGTTCAAATCAAAACAAACTCGGTATGGAGTATGCCATGGGTAACTAGAGTGTAAAAAAGAAAAGAGTTTTTGCTATAGCTTGCCTAGGAAAAAAGTTAGGTTTTCATACTTAAATTTCCGATTAATTCGAATAAGTTGCGATTAAAGAATTTTAAAAATAGGCTTTTTTCATCGGGTCAAGGAGTTGTTCAAATCAAACCAAACTCGGTATAGAGTATACCATGGGTACCTAGAGTTTAAAACGAAAAGATTTTTTGCTATCGCTTGCCTAGGAAAAAAGTTAGGTTTTCATGCGTAAATTTCCGATTAGTTCGAGTAAGTTGCGATTAAAGAATTTTAAAAATAGCCCTTTTTCATCGGGTCAAGGAGTTGTTCAAATCAAACCAAACTCGGTATGGAGTATACCATGGTTACCTAGAGTGTAAAACGAAAAGAATTTTTGCTATAGCTTGCCTAGGAAAAAAGTTAGTTTTTCGTACGGAAATTTGGGACTATTTCAAATAAGTAATTTTAAAAATAAGTGTTTTTGATAAGGTCATAGAGCTGTTCAAAGTGAACCAAACTCGGTATGGAATATCCTATGTGTTTTTAGAGTGTAAAACAAAAAAAATTTTCCTATAGCTTGCCTAGGAAAAAAGTTAGGTTTTCATACGTAAATTTCCGATTAGTTCGAGTAAGTTGCGATTAAAGAATTTTAAAAATAGGCCTTTTTCATCGGGTCAAGGAGTTGTTCAAATCAAACCAAACTCGGTATGGAGTATACCATGGTTACCTAGAGTGTAAAACGAAAAGAATTTTTGCTATAGCTTGCCTAGGAAAAAAGTTAGTTTTTCGTACGGAAATTTGGGACTATTTCAAATAAGTAATTTTAAAAATAAGTGTTTTTGATAAGGTCATAGAGCTGTTCAAAGTGAACCAAACTCGGTATGGAATATCCTATGTGTATTTAGAGTGTAAAAGAAAAAAAATTTTCCTATAGCTTGCCTAGGAAAAAAGTTAGCTTTCCAAACGGAATTTTGCCTTATTTCGAATAAATAATTTTGAAAATAGGTCTTTTTCAAATAGCCAAAAAGTGATCCGGATCTAACTAAACTCGGTATGGAGTATTCCCTGTATATGTAGGGTCTGAAACAAAAAGAATTTTTGCTATAGCTTGCCTAGGAAAAAAGTTAGTTTTTCGTACGTTAATTTCCGATTAATTCGAATAATTAATTTTGACTAATTTTCAAAAATAGGCCTTTTTCATCGGGTCAAGGAGTTGTCCAAATCTAACCAAACTCGGTATGGAGTATACCACAGTTACCTAGAGGGAAAAACAAACAGAATTACCGCTATAGCTTGCCTAGAAAAAAGTTTGTTTTTCATACGTAAATTTGCTATTATTTCAAATTAATAATTTAAAAAATAGGTCTTTTTGATCGGGTCAAGGAGTTGCCCAAATCAAACCAAACTCGGTATGGAGTATCCCCAGTGTACCTAGAGTCTAAAACAAAAAGAATTTTTGCTATAGCTTGCCTAGGAAAAAAGTTAGTTTTTCGTACGTTAATTTCCGATTAATTCGAATAATTAATTTTGAATAATTTTCAAAAATAGGCCTTTTTCATCGGGTCAAGGAGTTGTCCAAATCAAACCAAACTCGGTATGGAGTGTGCCACGGGTACCTGGAGCGTAAAACAAAAAGAATTTTTGGTATAGCTTGCCTAGGAAAGAAGTTAGTTTTCCATACGGAAATTTGCAAATTTCGCAAATAACGAATTTCAAAAATAGGTCTTTTTGATCGGGTCAAGGAGTTGCCCAAATCAAACCAAACTCGGTATGGAGTATCCCCAGTGTACCTAGAGTCTAAAACAAAAAGAATTTTTGCTATAGCTTGCCTAGGAAAAAAGTTATTTCTTCGTACGTTAATTTCCGATTAATTCGAATAATTAATTTTGAATAATTTTCAAAAATAGGCCTTTTTCATCGGGTCAAGGAGTTGTCCAAATCAAACCAAACTCGGTATGGAATGTGCCACGGGTACCTGGAGCGTAAAACAAAAAGAATAGAGTATCAGCTGCAAATGTGGAGTGTAACACAAAAAGAATTTTTGCTATAGCTTGCCTAGGAAAAAATTTAGTTTTCCATACGGAAATTTGCGAATTTCGCAAATAACGAATTTCAAAAATAGGTCTTTTTGACCGGGTCAAAGAGTTGTCCAAATCAAACCAAACTCGGTATGGAGTATCCCCAGTGTACCTAGAATCTAAAACAAAAAGAATTTTTGGTATAGCTTGCCCAGGAAAGAAGTTAGTTTTCCATACGGAAATTTGCGAATTTCGCAAATAACGAATTTCAAAAATAGGTCTTTTTGATAGGGTCAAGGAGTTGTCCAAATCAAACCAAACTCGTTATGGAGTATCCCCAGTGTACCTAGAGTCTAAAACAAAAAGAATTTTTGCTATAGCTTGCCTAGGAAGAAAGTTAGTTTTTCATACGTTAATTTCCGATTAATTCGAATAATTAATTTTGAATATTTTTCCAAAATAGGCCTTTTTCATCGGGTCAAGGAGTTGTTTCAAAGCGACCTTACGGTTATACTAGACTACTAATACCCATTAGGTTGTCAGATGTTGGTATTTTTTAGCCTCTTTGGTCTTGAAAAAAAAGTTGTAAGACTTTTGGGTTTTTTTTCTCGAAATCGCCAAACCTGTTTTAAAATATAGTTGTCTTCAATTCGGTCAAGGAGTTGTTTTGAAGCGACCATACGGTTATACTAGACTACTAGTACCCATTAGGTTGTCAGACGTTGGTATTTTTTAGCCTCGTTGGTCTTGAAAAAAAGTTGTAAGACTTTTGGGTTTTTTTCTCGAAATCGCCAAACCTGTTTTAAAATATAGTTGTTTTCATTTCGGTCAAGGAGTTGTTTTGAAGCAACCATACGGTTTTACTAGACTACTAGTACCCATTAGGTTGTCAGACGTTGGTATTTTTTAGCCTCGTTGGTCTTGAAAAAAAGTTGTAAGACTTCTGGTTTTTTTTCTCGAAATCGCCAAAACTGTTTCAAAATATAGTTGTTTTCATTTCGGTCAAGGAGTTGTTTTGAAGCAACCATACGGTTTTACTAGACTACTAGTACCCATTAGGTTGTCAGACGTTGGTATTTTTTAGCCTCGTTGGTCTTGAAAAAAAGTTGTAAGACTTCTGGGTTTTTTTTTCTCGAAATCGCCAAAACTGTTTTAAATTATAGTTGTTTTCAGTTCGGTCAAGGAGTTGTTTTGAAGCAACCATACGGTTATACTAGACTACTAGTACCCATTAGGTTGTCAGACGTTGGTATTTTTTAGCCTCGTTGGTCTTGAAAAAAAGTTGTAAGACTTTTGGTTTTTTTTCTCGAAATCGCCAAAAGTGTTCTAAAAAATATTGCTTAGTTTCGCCCCCTTCCTTTCTAGCGACTCATTTACTCAAAGTGCTTTAGTTTATTATTGTTTTAGCTTCTTTATGATGTATATTGATGTGTAGTTTTGTCTCAGATATTTGTTAGAAAAAAGAGCCAAAAAAAACTGGTACCTTTTTAGAAATCCTATAAAAAATCTCGAAATCGATTTATAGGTTTCTTATTGGTACACATAGTTACTGAGCTCACGAACCTTGCTTGCTGAGACAATGTTTTATGTGTTATATGTTGTTTAAGCCCCTTATGGGCATTTTGAAGTATGTTTGGGGGTCATTTTTTACGTTTTAGAAAGCTTTTTATAGCTATGTTGGTCTTGCAAGAGCGTTGTTTTTCTGTCTGGAAGCTTTCTGGAGCGACGGATGCCTGGCAATAGTCTTACAAAGTCAACGGTTATCTGGTAAGAATCTTATAAGAACAACGGTTATCTGCTAAGAATCTTGCAAGATTAACGGTTATCTTGTAAGAGTCTTGTAAGAGCCCTTACAAGATGATGCATAATCATACCAGAATCTTACAAGAGTCTTGCAAGATCTTAGCAGATAACCGTCCCAATTTGACTACGGAATGCAGGTTTATAGGGAACGATCTCATAAAAAATATTTAATCGTTCTCGTTCGTCTGTCAAGTGTTATGAAACCTTTCTAAAAGGATTCATAAGTTTTGAGCTCTTAATATACCTTATGTAATACTTTTTTTAAAGAAAAGTTTGGAAAAAAACAATGTAGGAATTGACGTCAAATAATAATAAAGAAATAGAAATATGCACCGATTGCGTAGCGTTATATCATCAGGGCTTAATTGAAACATATAAAACGCAAGTATTCTTATTCCGATTTGTACATACAATTCATTTTGTGTTTTTTTTTAAAAAAAAAGAGGGACTGAGCTTTTAAAATCAAGTTTTACATGGAGTTTTATCTTTGTCATTTTTATCAATTTTTGCCAAATCCATATTAACAACTGATTGAAGAACCTTACTGCCCTCTGTTAGTCTCTATTCAGTGTTAAGTCTTTATGTAGTAGTATTCAACGAACTAGGGCATGCAGGTTTGGCCCTTCAGTTGAAACAGGTCAAATTACGATTAGCTAATAGGATTATTTTTCCTCAAATTAAGATCATTTAACATTGGGTTATATATGGTTTTAAATCTTGGTAATGATAGGGATTTCAAGTAACGTTTACGTTTCTTTGCCTTTGTTCGGAGCGAAATATTTATGAATAGGTGAGGCACATTGTTTTTTATAAGTCACTCGTAGGAATAATTGTGGTCTAGCCGAAGTTCATCAGAAATGCAGTCTCTGTAACAACATTAACGCAGATTCAAGCAAGCCATTCGTAACATCTTCAAATAATAATTGCTTTTACTAGTCTTTTGGTCTGAAATTCTGTTAATATAATCTTAGAAAGAATACCTGAAATGGGTTCCAAGGTTACATCAGAAGTATATACAAGTCTCATTTTGTTTTTCATTTCTGGGCAAAATGAGTAGAGGTCCTGAAAAGTTTCCAAATTTTTGCGTAGTTTGAGGCAAAATTAGCTATTTGATGCCAAAGGCAAAATTAATTCTTCATAAAATTTTGAGCAAAACTTTGATATACTCGCATAACACTTTATTGTGCAAACTTTTTGGGGTTCGTTGAACTTCAGCTAATTTCCAAGGTTGCTTGTAAAACAGTCAAAGTGGCATCGAACAGTATACTGGCAACCCGGGGGATCCGATGGTGTGACAGTAGCAAATACTTTGACACTTTTTAACCGCTCGTAGCCATATTTTTTGTTTTGAGCGTTTTTGGCAAGCATTTGTTCAAATTTGCATATTTCTTCACCTGATGCATATTTCAGAAACTGATATAATATCTGGCATTAACTATTGAGAAAAAATCGAGAAAACGGCGGCGGTGAATCAGGCGACAGTTCCCAAATCAGGCGACAGGGCAAAACTACAAAATAGCCGAATTTCCGCAATGACATATCCATATTATCAACTAATTGAAGAGCTTTCATTGCCCTCTGTTAGTCTCTATTCAGTGTTTTCAGTTTTTATGTTGCAGCAGTCAAAAAACAGGGTATGCAGGGTTTGCCATGAATAAAATCGGTCAATTTACAAACTGCTCACTGAAAGATTTTCTCATGAATAAAGGTCATTTTACATTGCGTTATATATTGTTTTAAATCTTAGATAATGGAAGTTTCAAAGAACTAGGTCCCGTTTAATGTGACCCAATTTTTATGGTGTGATTGGTAAGATAAGATTGGAGATATGGAGTATTGGTAATCCTCAACTATTTTGCTGTAAACCAGTCAGTCTGATTTTCGACTTCCCACTTCCCAATGAACCAATTCCTTGTAATATTAGATAGAGAAAATTTTCGAACAATGCTTTCTGTTTTTGAAAGCTCTGCGCAGGCCAACGTCACCTATTTTCCAGACTTTGACTTCCACAATATTTTTTGGTGCGTTGGTGTGTTTGTTCAAAAACTCGTATGAAAAGGCAACTTCATGCCAAAATCTTACTTCATTTTTGGTTCGAGTCGGTTTAGTGTCATATAAAATTTGGACTTTACCTATTAAATCAGACTCCAAGTCTCCGAAGTCGGAACTGAGCAACATACCATCAAACTTATAGACTCCAATATACGTTACATAGCAACGGATAACCATCTGTGTTGAATCCGGTGTGCATCCAGTCGGTTCTGGATGGTCACTGGGTGGGGTGAAATTGGTTATCTCTGGGACTGAGAATGAATTCGTAGTGTTTCGCTCTCCGATCAAGGTCACTTTGAGGTTGTATTTGAATGAGCATTGGTTGATTTCGAGCACGAAAGTGCACTCTCGTCCGGTCAGAACGTTAGCCTCATTCGAGTTGCAAAAACCTTCTTCGTATACTAAAATCGCATAAATGAAGGCTCTACAGGTTTAAGAATTTACGGGTTTAAGTGCAGAGGTTAGTTTCAAATACACTGAATGTCTAGAAATTAAGTACAAACCCATTCGTTGAGAAATGGCGAACTGAGTACGAAATCTATCAAATGAGCGGGAATTATGTAAGAAATGAGCAGCTGAATATGTTTAATATTTAGTTCAAGTTGCGCTGTTTTTAAAATTTTTCAGCACTTTTTTATTGCTTTTATGTGAAAAATGACACAGAAAAACATCGGAAAACTAAGCTCAGCGTTTTCAGTCAGCAGAACTCTCACAACAATACGGAATCCTCACAGCACAATCTTAACATAAGTTTCACACCTAAGTATCATCAATAAGTATTCAAATTAAATCTTTTTATACATAGTATTTCCACTTTCAAAGGTTTGACAACCATCGTTTTTCAGCACGTTTCCTTCATTAATTCAACCAAATTCGTACATAAAATCTTCAATACTTCAACACACTCCTGACAAATATACCTCTCTTTAATGAATCAGCAAAATTAATTCATAATTCTGTCACAATATTTAGAACTATCCAAAGTAACGACCACCGTGCCGTTAAAATGTTTCATATCAAAATTTTTGAACAACTCAAATATAGAAATCGAAAATATTGCTTTGAAAACTTTAAAACAATTGTTACACTCACTAGGAAGAACTGTTCTTTTTTCTAGCTGTGATTTAAATTTGAATCCAGACAAGTTCAACAGAATCGGCCTTTGAATCGATTTTTCTGACCCATTTTGCAGAAGTCTTTCAGCACGTTTAGTGAAAGCTATCATTATCAATTCAACTCTTGTGTAAATATATAAAATTACTATGCCTATCGCTCATTTTCTAGATAAATTGATTGCTTCAACAATCAGTCAAAAAAAGTCAAGAAGTTGTAAAGACGAAAAAAAAGTTAGAAGGGTTGGAAAGAAGAAAGCGGGGCTTGTAATTTCAAAACAGGTGCCATGGAAATCCAATCAAAAACAACGAACGTGCGGAAAATATTTAAGGAAATATGCTGAAAGTGTTCAAAATATGTATGAGAAGTGTTGAAAATAATACAAAGGGAAATACCGGAGTAAACAGTAAAACAAATGAATAAAATTAACAATTCTGGCTGCCAGTCGACAACAAGTCTGCTATGTTGTTTTACCACCTATTTAACTCCTTTTAGAAACAATAGTCAATTTTTCAAAACTAGTGTTTTCATTCACTTAGACTATATTGTAAGTCGGAAATTTAAGTACCAAAACTATAAAAGAAAACTGAAATTCCCATCCACAGTTCACATATTGGGGGCAATAATTATTTACAATGTGCATCATAGTGAAAAAAAACTAAGAAAATTATCTTACTGGTAAAGTTTTCTTTCTATTAACTACGCTTGGCATTAAACAATTTAATTTTCATTGAAATATTTGATCGTGCGTTTTTTAGATCATCATGCAAACGGTCTAAAGATGCAGAAAAATATAGAAAAAATTTGATATGCACCCAAAAATTTAGCAAGATTCTATGGGTTCAGGTCCAATAAGTGATCAAGAAAGTGAAAAAGACTTTTGTAAAGGCTTTAAAACCTTATCGGCAGTAAAATTGTGCCAAAAGAAGTGAAATAATCCTTTGACACTCTGAAAAATCTCCAGAGCATAAAAGCACGTATCAAGAAAACACAGAAAACTTGATTTTATTATTCAAAACAGTATTCGAAATAATAAAGTTGAGTAGGATCCCAATTAGTCAGACAAAAAGCCAAATTTCAGAGAAGAAAACTTGAGAAACATTAAAAAAATATTTCACGAAGAACTTTTATACAATTGAAATTTTCCAAGGTTTAAAAAATGAATTAATCTGGGCCTGCTCAGCATAAGTAAGAAATCGAAACGCTGTGACTTCTTAAATTCTATCGTTTGGCAAATTCTTGATATGAATGTTTTTTCGAGTCCCCTGCTACATAATAAATTGTTCAGTAGCGCCCTAATTAATTATTTATATATATATATATATATATATATATATATATATATATATATATATATATATACGTATATAATTTGCTGTTTTGGGAATTTTTCAACGAAACAGATCTACTGTAATGTTACTTTTGCACAAACTATTCAGCAAACTTTTTTCAATTTTTTTGCGGCTTATGGCAAGCTTCTTGAAAAAATCGCCTTGAAGCCAATCTTTAAAATATTAAAATCATTTCTAAGTATTTTTAAAAAGTATTTTAAAAGTATTCTAAGAAAACTCGAGCGCACCTTTCCACTTTTAAAAGTATTCTAAGAAAACTCGAGCGCACCTTTCCATAAATTTTACGTCAGGTTCTTTTTTGTTATAAGTTTTTCAACTTTTGTATATACTGGAATCTTTTCCATTTGATATCCACCAACTCTATAAGTGCCTAGGATTTTCACTACCCGAAAGACGTGAAAAATTAATTTATAATGATTTTCTAGTTGTTGGCACGTGCTCTGTAATTGGTTCACGTATAATGTACTGGAGGGATTTAAATGAAAAAGCTGGCTTCAATCTTAAATGATCTTCTTAGGGTCACAAAAAAATTTTAGATTTTAAATACGGGGTTCTTTGGCAAATCGAGCTAAACTTCCTTTATGCTCAGATATATGCACAGAGAACAAAAATTCAACGAAGCACTCAAAACAAAAATTTTTACCAACTTTTTTTAAAGTTAAATGAACAAGAGACAAAATTGACAAAAAATGGGGCAAAAAACAAACAACTAACAACGGAGAAAAAGTTTTCATCGGTACTTATGTTAGTCGGTGTCCTCAATTGCATTATTTAATTAACCAGTTGTTACTGTCGAAAGGCTCCAAAAATTTAGATTCGTTCAAAAAACATCTATTTGTGTAGTAACCATGTTTTAGTACTTTTGTAAAAGTATGCTTCAGCGGAAAATAAGGTTCTAGGATATTTGCCGTTAGCAGTGGAAACAAGTGAAAAACTATGATTTTTGGCAAGGTTTTTGTGAGCACTAGCCATGCAAAAAGAATTAAATTAAATTCCTGAAAAAGACAACTTAACTCCAAGTATGCTAAAAAAATTTTCGCGTATATCACAGGTCGAGATGTGAGCGCTATGCATGGCAAAAAATGAAAGAACTGACTGAATGTAGTGAATGGTTTAAAGAATTTCCTTTTTTTGGGCGATCAATGCGGTTAGAGCTGTGAAAATAAAAGTTGCACTGCTGAAAACTTTGAATTTTAGGATCAATCATCGCCAATTCAGAGTTAACGATTTAACTGTGTTTACATGTAGGGTTTGTAGTTAATAGCAGTTAAAATTATATTTTCTCCTTTTACTATTTTTGGTGATAATTTTTCACGAATATTTCAAGCAATAAAAAAGGGTGAATCTGATTTAATCGCAAAAACTAATTTATTAACAAATCTTGCAACACTTTCACGCTAAGCACCGCAAATCTAATAGGAACCTTGCGCTTTCACTGCATTCTTTTTCTAATTTATATGGATTTTTTTATTTTACAGGTTTTCTTTCGTTATTTTCAGCAATAGTTTGACCCAAGTTGTAAGATAGAAATGTGAAAAATATATTTTAGAGAAGTCTTTTATATTTCGACCAGTCAATTACAGCATGAACAGATCGCTTGTAACATTAATAAAAAGTTTTACTCAGTAATTCTCCAAATATTACTCACCTTTCTGTACTACGACAGGATCTGGGGGGTTGTAACTTGAAGCTGTCAACGTGAAAACAAATTTAGTCACGTCGCCCAGAAAAGGCACAGTTAGATTGAACTCAAACTGTATGGGGATTTTGTCCAGTTGTCAATATAAGTAAATCAAAAATTTAAATGAAAGTTTTTTTACCGAGATGAAATCTTCTATCAAAGTTTCAAAAAATTATAAATCTAGCGGCAGTTGATATTGTTTCTATGAGACGGTGCCAGTATTCTTTTGCAAACCCAGCCAGTTATATTCTAATGAGGTGCCCAGGGGTGCAAAAATAGCTGTTTAATTGCCTTTTTACGAGCAAAGAGCCTTTTTAGAAACAGAACTGTGATCCATTGAATAATATAACGCCATACATGATGCCAAAATGTCGAAATTGCTAAAATAAACAGTTCGCAATACCAGCTATGATCTTTTGAAATTTTCATTTAATTCGCGGTTTATGAAACATCAAGCAGATTCAATCCTCGAATAATCTTATTTAATTTTTGGTTGTTATAGTTTCATATCCGGCCTATTTGAGGCTTCGCCGCGGCCCACGAGGTCATCTGCCATTTGAACTAGTCTTACATTAAAACTCGATAAATATACTTTGCTATATCACTATAAGCTTTTTAAATTTGAATAGTCTCTGTGAAAAGTTTAAAAAATCTATTAACAAAGTTTGTTTTCAGATTCTTTGTGTCTTACAGATAATTAAAAACAGATCACCGCGATCTAAGAGATTATTAAGGCTAGTCAAAAGCCTAGTCAAAAGCCTAGTCATTGACTAGGCTTCAGAAAAGCCTAGTCAAACGATACCTTGAATCTGTTTAAGGATATTTAGCTTAACAACCCTCCAAATTTCGATTAAGCAATTTTATTTAAATGATTTTATTATTATTTTTATTATAAATGTATTGTAATAGTATACAAAATTGAGTATATTTTTGATTTTTTCCACATTGGTTTTTCTGCTTTGGTTTTCTTGGTTTTCTGCTTTGCTCTATTTTTTCATGACAGCATATGAGGAAACTTGAAAACTATTAGAATATCTTTCTGTCTATAAGGGTACTATCAATTGCTTAGTGAGTGAGGAGATTGTGAACAAAAGAAACTAAGAAGCAGTAATAAGTTTTAACATTGCGCTGCCAAACGTACAAGTCCGTCGTGTAAGCATTACCCGCGCCCATGTTTACTTTTAGGGCTATAGGCGTGTGTGGGCAAGACTGACAGTAGGAGAAACTATTCTTCAAAAAAAAAACTAATTTCCGATGACAACCTTGCGCGAATGAAAAAAAAAAATTTGTTCAGAAAAGTTCTAATTTTTGATAATCTAATAAGAAAAAATCCCTTTTTCGATTCCAGCTGCATATCACTTGCTGCTATTTGACCATCTCCAAAACAAGGATCCACTGCAAGATCTTGCTTGAACCATGTCCCCTCAACAAGGTCATGAAAAGGAATGACTGTTATATTCACAACTTTCCCACAGTATAAGTTTTCCAGAAATATATCGGCATGGCGGTCGAAGCCCCGAGTTCTGGGATCGGGATCCGGAGCTATCTGGAACTGGATCCAGGTATACAATTCAGATGTCATTGTGTAGTTTACTTGAATGTCATCATTTGCAAGTTTTGTAAAATTCATCGTTTCAATTTTTGCAACCCCAATTTCAAACTGAACAAAGTTTCCTTCAATTGCGCTGACTGTTTTGATTCTTAAATCCATTCCAAAGTATTCGAGACCAAATTCCAGTACGAAGTTTGGCTCGATTTCTTTTGTTTTGTTCATTTGAACCAGGTTTTGGGTATCAACTATTTCGTAGTAAATAAAAGTTCCCAAGCCTTCAATATATAATTCAAATCGCATGATTTGGTTGTCAATAATTGCGCTTGAAACCAATTCTGGGTCAGAAGGTCTCGTCGATATTGTTTCCGAAATCCTTTTTTCATCCGATCCCGCTTGAATTCCAATGTCAAATTGATATGTTTGACCTGGTGTTAAGTCTTGAAAAACGTAAATTGACAAGCCTGGGAATTTAAACGCCTCGGTATACGATTGCGCAATGAAATCAGAAAGGGAGGAAATTTCCGCGATCAAAATAGAAAATTGTCCTTCTAGTGAAATTGAAAAATTAATCGATTTTGAATCGAAAGTGATAGAAGCGAAACTTGGATCTGCTAAAAAAGTTGTAATATGCAAATTTCTTGGAATTCCGAACTGTACCAGAAAATATGGCTGCAGTTTGATTACGTAATTCGTTCCAGGTTGTAATCCGTTCACAATTGTTTCACCCGTAAAGTTGTGTATGTGATTGATTGTAATGTCGCCAATATGAGGAGGATCGAAGGTGATTATGACTGAGGAATTCAGTTTATTCACCGACCAATTCAAATGGACAGAATAGCGGGAAATATTAAGCATCTCTAGCTGAATAATGCTGACCTCAACAGCTCCTGAAATTGCCAATAAATGACGCATACAAAAGTTTGGCGGGCGTAGAGAAAAACTTCTGAAAAATGGGAGATTTTCGTATGAACATTGATGCTGCGAAAAAATTTCCGAACTGAGTTTGCCTCATTATTGGTCAGACGGGTTTTCCTATCCCCCCTCCACCAGGAACCGGGGCGCTGGGGGGGGGGGTAAATTTTCTTTTCTCTCGATCTCACCAGAATACTAACATCATATTGAACCCTCTACAAGTAAGTTACCTTGAGCTGAAAAGTTATAAAAAAACTAACGCTCGATAACTTCTACTCCACAAATGTAAAGGTTGTCTCTGATCGAAATCTTCTCAGATTCAAGTACGGATATCTTCACATGAGTTGATGTCCTGTTTTTGTCATCTTCACCACATTGGGTAGATATCCAGGCACCTGAGAATCCGCCATCCAGATTCCCGCAAAGATCACAAGAGGAGTCTCGGAAGCACTGGAACGTCTGAATGGATCTCATGGCTCTGGCTACATCCAAAGTAAACCTCATTGTAAAATTTTTGGATCAATTTTATTTTGGCCCTATATCGCCTTGCTTTTCATGTACCCCAGCTAAGAATATTATGCTACTGTATATAGCTCTGCACGAGAATATTATGCTACTGCGCGGTAATAATAATATTTTTGTACTGACTAAATTGTCTATGACCAAGCCCCACCCCCCCCCCCACCCCATCACACACGCAAAAGGGTTTAGCGAGTGAACAGTTTGCATCAAACGTCAAGAGCAGATGCTATTTTGTCACACTCACACCAAATATCCATCATACTTTTGAGCCTCGGGAAACACAAAATATTAAAAAGGGGCGAAACGGGAGAGAAAATGAAAATTTTACATTTCTCTTGAACTTGAAAGACATTTTTAACTACGTTCAAAAAAACCTGATTGGTAGTTAGACAGCAGAACTTGAATGAACCCGACAAAATTTGGAGGATCCAGATTCACAATTATGTCTCGATGGGACATATCTTGTGATGTTTGATCTAACTCCACGACTGTTATGCAATCATCCAGCTGAACTTTGTCGTTGTGGTCCATGACTTCGGCCAGCTGGCTGTCCAGGTAGTCTGATTGATATCCGGAGTAGGACCATTGTCCATTTGAGACAATTTTACCTCCAGTGGGAGAGACTAAAGATAATGGAAGACGATTAAATAATATGGACCACTTGGAACAGGAGTAAACGATAAATCTTATTTTTCTGTTAGGTTAGCTCAATTATCAGTTCAGTAATTTAAGGATCATAATTAACCGTTCAGTTGAAATAATAAAGATCATCAGCAACTATCTGTCTTGGGGGGGGGGGGGGTAGGTCAAATTTTCGTTCTCTCCACAATTCACCAGAATACTTTCATAATGTTGAAGTCTCTACAAGTGGGTTGCACCTTGCGATGAAAAGCTTTAAAAATCTCATTCGGAAACTAACTCTCGATAACTTCTACTCCACATCAGATTAAAGAGGAAAGATAATGACATCACGTAAAATTGCAACGAAACAGTAGTATTAGTAAGATACGACTTTATTAACCTATATATACCCTCGCTCGGTGACAGGTGATTCTTCAGTAAATGATCAACCAGTCAATGAGTAGGGTGGGTAAGGAGAATCTGAAGGAAAACAAGAACGAACAAAATGCCACAGTGATAACTGTTAGCATCACTGAGACTATCGGATTGCAGTGGCGCTTTTGCGAGGCGCTTGTTTCAGAAACAGATAGTAAAGCTCGATAATAGGGTTGCGTGCAACCCGGGCCGAGGATTTTGCCGAACGGGGAAAAGATTGTAAAGAGTGTAAAAATAATATTTTTACACCGTTAGTGCCCCCAATATTAAGGGTCGAATTACCTGTTAAAGTGTAATTTTAGTGGTGTAATTTTAAGATTTAACGGTGGAAGAAAAGTGGAATAACTTATTTTTACACTCCTTGGATTTTACTGCTAAAACCTATTTTTACACTCTTTATTACACCGTTAAAACTTATTTTTACACTCTTTACTACACCGTTAAAACTTATTATTACACTCTTTTTTACACCGTTAAAACTTATTGTTACACTCTTTTTTACACTCTTTTTCTATCATTTACACCCTTAAATTACACTTTAATATGTAATTCCACCCTTAATAAGCGGGCACTAACGGTGTAAAAATATTATTTTTACACACTTTACACTCCTTTCCCCGTAGAAAAAATATTTTTACACTCTTTAAATGGCAACAAGATGGGCTAAAATAGACTTTCTAACTCGTCTTCTTCAAAAAGTTATTAACAAACGTTTTTCATGAAGTTTGACATTTTCTTCACCTAATTCGACGCTTCATTAACCCGTAATCTTAGTTCTTTTTTCTTTTTGTATAATTCAATGGTGTCAAGGCATTAAAACGAATGGTTTGCAACCGGCGGCGTTGAAAAGGTGCATTTGAAACTAATTATGCAATGAATCGGACATGCCATTGGTAGTAATAGGGTGAGCAAGGCTCCCGGGGGGGGGGGGGGGGGTGTAGACCCCATGTATTAAGATAGGGTATAGGAGTTATTTTTGAGAGAGGGTCTACACTAATGTATTAAGATAGGGTATAGGCGGCGTACATGTATTAAGATAGGTTATAGCGGCGCCACGTATTAAGATTAGTTATAGCGGGCGCCACGTATTAAGATTAGTAATAGCGGCCGCCACGTATTAAGATTAGTTATAGCGGCCGCCACTTATTAAGAATAGATATAGAGGCCGCCACGTATTAAGAATAGGAATATCCTCCGCAATGTATTAAGATTGGGGATAAATCTAGGGGTGTTCCAGGGGGTGAGTAGTAAGGCAGGAGCAGACCAGGGTGATTTTCCGGAGCCACTTGTCACGTGATTCTAGAGGTCATGTAGGGATTAGCAGGGAATTATACATGCAGCGTGCAGGGAATTGTACAGTCAGCGCGTATGTACAGGCGCGGAATTATACATGCAGCGCGGGGGAATTGTACAGTCAGCGCGTACGTACAGGCGGGGAATTGTACAGGCAGCGCGCATTAACGGATAATTTCCCTTGCAGTAAATTTCAACATTTTTTGGTTAAACCACAGCAATGTATTAAGATTAGGTATAGCCGCCGCAATGTATTAAGATTAGGTATAGCCGCCGCAATGAATTAAGAATAGGTATAGCCGCCGCAATGTATTAAGATTACGTATAGCCGCCGCAATGTATTAAGATTAGGTATAGCCACCGCAATGTATTAAGATTAGGTATAGCCACCGCAATGTATTAAGATTAGGTATAGCCGCCGCAATGTATTAAGATTAGGTATAGCCGCCGCAATGTATTAAGATTAGGTATAGCCGCCGCAATGTATTAAGGTCAGTTATATCCACTAAAATTGAGAAAATTGAAAATTTTTAAAAGAATGAATTATGAAGGTACAAAAAGACAGACACAGTATTAATCAAGTACATCATAAGTAATTTTAAACACAACAAAGAGCGCTCAAAATACGAAAATTGATTAAATAAATTACAAGTTCAGGGGTACAGTATGAATTCCATCGGATAACACTTTTCGTTTAGGATAAAAATATGAGAGTCCTTTCTTTGTTTGTTCATAGGTAGCGACGCAGTGGTTGATTGTCCGAAATCCTCTATTTGTAGATGTTAAATTGATGATTTCTTCCATCACTCGCCGATATTTTTCCAATGGTCCATCTCCGGTCTCTTCCAATGTTCGTTTGTTCAGTCCTTTGCTGCTGAATTTGTACTTATCCGATTTGGCATCGTAGCAACAATATAATTGGCTACAGAGACAAATCATTTCAGTACATCTAAATTCTTCCTTGAACAGACCTGGTTCACGCTTATCGTGCTTTTTATTTTTATCACAACAAATTCTAGGGAAGAAATTTTGTACAGCATCAGCTTTGAAAGAATCATCACAATCGTGTTCCCTCAGAGTTTCCCAATCTGCTTGTTTAGATGGACGAATGCAATCGTACAAATTATCGTGCGCTAGAGCTATGTATAAGGAGTCATTGTCTATTTCTAACTCTTCGAACGTGTCGACATCGCAAAATTTATCAAAAAAATTGTAATAAAGCTCCAACATACGTAATTTTGCGTACTGAAGTATAAAAAAGCCGACTATTATCGGTTCACGGTGCTCAATTTTTGATTTTACAAGTTCAACTTCGTATAGTTCTTTTGACACACTGTTAAGTCTCTTAAACAATTTCCCGTTGATAGCTTTGTGTGTCTTTTCATCGTTCAAGTATTTTGTCTCTGTATGTCTGCTTCTGTCCATGATTTGGTAACCATAGGAACTATTCCCTAACAATTTCATTGTTTCTGCTACAACGCTTGATTCAGGATTTTCATCTCCAACTCTTCTAGCATCAACAACCGATTGGACAAAATTGTTGAAGCATTTTTTGGGTGTGTACTGAACGAAGCGATAAATTTTGGTGCTTTTTAGCCCAAGACTAAGGTAAAAGTTGAGTAAAGGTGTTATGACTGTTCCATTCTCCAACTTGAAGCTTGAAATTAACATGCGTTGCGGTTGCTTGAGTAAATCGTTATCAATTGCATAATCCCTCATATAATCACCAATATCTGCTCGACTAACATTAAAGTTTTTAAAGATTGGTGGAAAGTTTGAGAACTTGTATTTCAACCCATCTGGAACTTCGAGATCACACTGAACGTAACCAAATAGTTTATCTTTCTTTATCTTTGTAAGTAGAGATTCTTGAGTCAGAGGTAGCTCGAATGGGAAATTGTTTCTCACGTGAATTTTTACAGATTCATCACCTTTGACAGTTTCCCACCAGTTACATTCCCATATCTCAACAACTTTATATCCTTTGTTTCGCAAATAGTCTCGTCTTAGTTCATCGTATTCCCGTTTCTTTAATCCTTTCTGAATCTCTTCCTCTGACATGCTTGCTCTTGCTTCCTGACATGCACAAAAGTGAAAGTAACAACCCATTGCTTCAAAAATAGTTTTACAGTGAGCACAAAATCCGTCTACATTAAAACAATCAATCTTTTTCTGAGTTCCAGTTGTGTAGTAGCTTTCAATAGTGCAGTTAGGACGCTGAGATCGTAGGTACGACATAACCATGTTCTCAAATTTCCTCGATTTATTTTGTCTAGCTTTAAACTTCTGAGAGTCTGAATCAAACTCCCATCTAGTGTAAAGCCCAGTGGGCATTTCTTGACACATTGAGAAGGGGTAAAGTTGACTGGCGTCTATACCCACAATTGATTTGCAAATGTTTTCTGTGTTTCGAATATAGGTTTGATCCACAATCGCTTTTCTAGTAAACACAATAGAGGGACCACCGGTCATATCTTCGCGTATTTTATCATGTAAATCTTTGTCTGCTTCAACGAAAGGATAGAATTTGCTATTAGTTGATTTGTGTAGACAAATGTTTGCTAAATTAGGTAGTGTGCAACCCAGTTTTAAAATATCAATCCCTTTGTTATGATAGAATTCCATCATTTTCTGCATCGCTTCTAGTGTCGCACAACATCTTTGTTATTATACCACCTGACAAAGTCTTGAAAAGTTGTCATTTGTTCGTGTACTCCCACACACTTTCCAGGTAATTGTAGTTGTCGAATCCCGAGGGGGGCACTACCTTCAACCTAAGTTTTTTCAGAGCCTCCTGTTGGGAAAGTCCACTATTCAACAATTTTGTTAAATCCGTAAATTCTTTTTCCAAGGGATTGTGATCTCTCAACTCTCACATCCAATTTGTTTGGTGAGTTGAACCAATCATAAGGGAAAAATCCTTTGGTCTCATTTGTCTTGTAAGCTTTGAGGAACGAATCTAGTGATGTTGCTCCACCAAGAAAGTTTAGAATATCGAGAAACTGAACATCACCAAATTTAAAGGATACAAAATGATTAGCTTTCTTAATAACCGTTGGTTGAATATTGCGCTCGTGAATGAGGTAGGGTAGTAAATAAGACTTGATGAGATTCAGATCATATTTCCCGCTGTTGAATCCAAATATAGGTAAAATGCTGACATAACGTTCAAAATGTTGTTGTAGTTCGAGAAGTTGATTTTTCTGAATTTGGAGGAATTGAGTCGACATATCAATTTCTTCTTCTTCGATATATTGAAATTCAAACATTGGAGTACTCTCATCTTTCCTTCCATTTAGCTTCTCGAAAATAGAACTTACTCTGTTTTTAATTGCATTTTCAATTGAGGAAAATTTTTGCATAATTTCTGCTTTACTTCGGCTATCTAGTTCTTCTAATGCTTCAACAAAAGATACAATCAGTGTCCTCGGGTCTCTGTTGCAAAGGAAAATAGGTTCTTGTAATAAATTAGAGGAAATTGACACAGATATTGGTTCATGTTTTCCTATCCAAGTAGTTGTATTGGTATCTTTTAGTTCATTAGATGGAACGCAGATTGATTCGAAGTCAAATACAGCCAAGTTTTTGAACAGTTTTTGTTCTTCCTCATATCCAATTCCAAAACCGTCAAGTTTATCGAACAAAGTTTCTCTCAAAGTGTAAACACTCTTCGGATAAATGTGCTGTATCCTATCTTTACAAGATTTCACGTGACGGTGGAAATTACCAGCACGCTTAATAAAGGTATCACAATTAGGACAGCGGAATCGTTTGAAGAACGTGTTGATATCATCAACATAGCAAATGTGGTTGTTGTAGCGCAGTAGATTAATGTTGTTCTCGTACATCTCAATACTTCTTCTGGCAAGTTCACCTACAAAATCCCCGTCCTCAATGTCAATGTCATAAATGAAAATGTTGTGTTTTATAGCGTTTTCAACAAACACAAGGTGATCCATTGACACTCCTCTAAAGTTAATTGCGTCATGACCAGACTCGTGGAGAAAGTCACCGAACAACTTAGCTGCGTTTGTTTCCAGCTCAGCTGATCCATACAAGTGAACAGCCACAGCTCTAAACAAGCAAAGGTAGTCCTTGTAGGTTTCTCCGTATCCATTCGTAACAAGACAATTTACATCGCTTCTCCTCAACAACTGTTCAGGTATAGCAGCATCTAAACATCCCATTGGGATATTGTTGAGAAGAGCACAGAAAACTGTTACATTCGTAGTTAGTGCATACCGCCATTTTGTGTTTACCCTTTCTTGAGCACAAGTCTCAATCAAATCCACATTCTCTACTCTATCCTGAAGTGAGACTAAGTCTCCCTTAGAACAAAGTAAATGAGACTTCTCAAAGAAGGTGTTGTTCTCATGAGCATAAAAGTATCGGTATTCGTCTGTGTCAACATTTCGTAAAATAAATCCCAGGGATAAATTTATTTTTGCAGCACAGTTAAGCTTTTCAAACACTTCCTTCAGTTTTTCATTAATTTCGCTAAGATCAAGTCTCGACAATTTAAAATTGAATACTCTATGTCTCCCATTTTCCATCTCAGTATTGTCAAAGAAGTGTTGACAGGCACTAAGTTCCTGCTGTAACTGTTCGTTGTTCCTATCCAATTCTTCCGACTTTAGTACTTCTTTCAAGCTTCCGCTGGATTTGGTTCCAACTTTGGTCGATGTTCCGTGTTTCCGTCTCTTATGTTGTTGAAGAGAATAAAAACTTGGAAATTCTTCCAAGCATATAGTGCACACTGTACTAAGCTTCTTTTCTTGAGGAGCGTGATGCTTAGCAAGGTGGTAGTTCAAGTCCTCTTTCCTCTTTGTGTAGAAATGTGGACACGTGGGACATTTTAAAGTCCCACTATCACACGATTTTTTATGTCGAGCCATTTGCTGCTTGACAACCATTTTCTCGCACTTTGCGCATTTGACAGGTAGATTTCTATCAAGAGAAGGCATTGTATTGTTGTGATCCAAAATAAATTGAATAAATTTTAAGTAAATTGCCGAGCAACTGTATCTGATAAGAAAGTGAGAATGAATACAATTTCTGGTTTTTTAGTTAGAATAACTTTTATGACTAATTATTTCCATCTAAGGAAATGACGTAATTTCTATTTTTAGTAACATTACGCAATACGAAAGCCCAAGAACTTCCTACGAAGCAGTCACAGTGTTACATTCTACATTGTATTTAAATCCAGAAAACATCCAATTCCTGTAACCTTATTCCTTGGAGGAAAATCGGAAATCTTAAGTTATATTTATATGTCATATTGCTGATTTGTGTTACTTTTTTTTTACAAAACAATACTATTCATCCCAAAACAGACTTCTTAACAAAATCTATCTGTCAGATGTTTGCTCACTTAGAGAATACAAATATTATTGTAAACAAACTAATTTTGTAAATTCATCGAGAAAACACAAAATGTGTTTTTACAATAATATTAAAACATTAGAGAAGAAAACTCTCACTTTAATTGAAGATAACTTATACACAATTGACGTTAACGTGATTATATTACCAACTACAAACCAATCAAATTTTAGTATTAAGAAACTTGTTGTAAAAGTTAATGATATCGTTTTGCTTATCTCATTCTCTCTTTTAACATTTTTTTATTTTAATAGATTAATACGTGAAATTTTACTCATTTGTGAAACATGTTGATCAAAAACCACTTACAAATATTGGAGAAGATTTACAAGAGAAAAGAAGGTATACCTGATTCATACAAAATTGACGCAATTCATACTTTTTTTACAATTTTTTGGACATTTTCACAAAATCCAACAGAATAATCCGATTTAGTAAAGGACTTGAGTATGCAACGTTCTCTATTTAAAATTTTGAATATGAGGAGTTTATTGCGAAACAGTCTTTCGATTTATCCTCAGAATTGCATTTAAGCAAATACGAATTGTTGTTCATTTTGAACTCCTTCCCCGATATATTGAAACAGTACAGAAATATTTCACAAACAAACTTTGTTCCTCTCCCAGAACCAATAACAATAACTTCTTCACTACAGAGTGCTTTGTACTTCCATTATTACAACGACTACAATGCGGGGAGTACTGATCAGGTTCGGAATTCGTTTACCTAACCCATATATACAGAAATTTGATTCCAAAAATTGAACATTTTCCGAGATTGATCTGAAGTTTGACGAATTGGAAAAAATTTATCAAAGCTTGACTTTTTTGGTAAATTATGTCACTTCATTTCAACTTAAATAGACCATTTTAGGTAAAAGCCTAGTCGGAAACATGTATGTATCCTTCACTTCCTACCTTGTTAGAAAATTTTACCCAAATTAGGATTTGAATTTCAGTTCGTCCAGAAATTTCAAGCTAAACGTCACTTTCTCCATAAAATCTTCCATCTTTGGTTACTGTTGTCTGAGTGGACAGAGCACACTATATAAAGAGGTTGTTGATTTTGACATTATCATTTGATCCAACTTCTCTGAAAACATCATCACTACTTTCTCACATTATACTAACTACTCAACATTTTATCCTGCTATCGAGCTCCAACATTCACTTTCTTCTTATTTAAAAAAACTTACTTTAGTTCTAACGTTTGTTTAAATCTAATTTATATATCATGTTCCCTTCCTAAAAAGGAAATTTGCTGCTTTATAACTTTCTCTCCACTGATTGCTTTTATCACGTTCTCGACAAGAATCTTTTCATCCATTCTCATCACTTTCTAACAAAAACCTCTTCTATCATTTATTCCAAAATGGAGTTCACCGTTCAAAATAATAACCTTCTGTACTCATTTTCTTTTACTGAGGATATTGCTCGGATAGGAGTTCGAGATTTATCAAACGGACTGTATGAGTCTCTGATCACTTTACCCATTACTGTGTGGCAGATTATTGAGCACCAGCGACAACAGTTTGATACATATCATCAAGGACAGGTCCCAACCACAGAGAATCAGCTCGGAACTCACGCGATGGGACACGAAGTTGCTGTTGTCAGTGGACATCACTATCCTCACGTTAGTGGATCTGATTTTCCTGCCAACTACGTAGCTGGAAATATTCAGTACACATTTCCTTGGGAGGAAGGGCAAATTCCAAACAGTTGGTTCACTACACCGGATGTAGGTGAGGTATCAGGCCCGGAGGTGGAAAAAAATCTTCTCCAAATAGCTTCAAGAGCTCATAATAGAGAACATAGCGAGTTGAGTATCGATACTAGTACCTCCACGTCATTTAACGATCTGGAAAACTTTGATCCAGCGCAGTACTATGGATCTACTGACATGTCAACTACACCCTCGATTACAACCCCTTCGATTGAGGAAGGAACAGCTCACAACCCTATCTTTTTGAGTGATGTACCTAATACCCCAGTCACTGTTCAACCAACTCAACTAACTGGTAGAATTGAGCGACAAAGAGGTTTCGGTAATGAAATTCAGAACTTACCAGAATACGTTATTGAAACTCTTTTTGAATGATTTCTATGTTCAATTTTGTTAACTATTTTGTATTTGTTCGTAAAAATAATAAAGTTTCTGAATACTATTTGGGTGTTTCGTATTAAATTTACATTTTCAATTTTATAATTTTTTTACTACTTCTTTCAAGTTTTCCAGAATAAAAGATTAACACGAATGGTTACTTGATAATTTAGGTACTTGGTTATTATTGAAAATTTGTTTTTCCACAATTAAGAAAAATGCCGAATTTAATTTTGATATTTAAGAAAATTGTCGAATTTTATTTCGATATTTAACAAAAAATGTCAAGAAAAAATTCGATTTTTAAGAAAAAATTACTGTCACAAATCCGATTTTTAAGCTGCAAGAACAGATTCAAAACTTGTCATTTTAAAATTGATTAAAATTTATGTTTTTTGCTTAAAATCATACCGTAAAACTAAGAAAAATGAGAAAAAAATTGCACATTTTGCACGCACAATTTGGTAACATTTTTGATTTTTAACGAAAAATCTGAGGTTCTATTTTTGACTTTTAACAAAAAATGTTGTGTGAAAATTCGACATTTAACAAACAAATCGACTTCAAATTTCGACTTTTAGAATATACACTAATAATAAAACATTTTAGTGCAAACACTTTATTACTTTCTAACTTCAAAGTACAACATGGGGTTATCAATTATTCCATGACCATCTAGTAAACAATCAACAGTTTTTATTAATTCACTCTCATACTTTGAGTTCTTAAGTGACTGAATTCGGTCGAAGAAGGATGATCTCAATGTTTATGTGCTTGCATTTCTTTGCTCAGCTCTCAGTAGATGTCTTTTGAACTTTTTTCTACTTAATCTCTTCTTAGACACGCTGGGTAGTTTTTCAACAAATTTGTTTTCCGAATTATGTTGTACCACTCTCTTCAATTGGGTGAAAACAAGTCCTGCTTCTTCCTTTGTGTGACCAAAAAACTGATGTTTATATAAGGTGTATAAGCAGTCCACTGTCTGATATTGAAAAGATAAATCATCCAATTTTTGGAGTAATTCATTAATGGAAGATGAAATGAGAATTATGTGATAAGAAAAATTTTTCAGAGGACAAAAAGTGTAATTATGAGACGCAACAGAGTATTCACTAGTAAGCAAGTAAGGTTTATAATCCTTAACTGATACGCAAATGAACAAGGCTTTCTCACAAAATTTTTTAAAAAAGTCAGGTAAAACTTGACACATAACCGCTGCCATTCTGTAACCAAAGTGATTTTGGAGTGATTCTTTTAAATTACCGTATAAGGAAATAACGCAATTCAGTTCAAACGCAGCGAAAATTTCATTTGAAAAATGACACAGTTCAAGTGACAGCAACTCAGAAAAATCCGTTGAATATGCTGCTCTAGTTCAAATGTTTGCTCAACTTAAAATCTCTGACTAAGTTTCCTTAAAAGGAATTTTTGCAAAATGACGCAATTGAATTTTCCATATTTGGAAATGAAAGAAGGATAATGACATCATTACCAAATAAAGGTGATCGGAAACAATAGAGGAAGTAAAATTACAAGTCAAATCATTCAATTAATTTCTCTCTGTCACATTAAGTTGATAAAATGTCTCTCTCTAAAGTCTCTCCGTTTTACTCGAGTGCTCCGTCTATGTTTACCGATTCTCAACCTGAAACTGGAACTGATTCGGTTCCATTTTATATAGACTTTGGTTCTAACCCAAAAAGATTTGGGAGATTTACTGTGTCCCAGATTTTTAAAAACGGACAAAATTATTCCGCACCAACTTTCCAAGTCTTCAAAAAAGTTAATTCTGGAACATTTGAGAAGTACCAACAACTTCGAATTGGAGATTACGAATTCAAGAAATTCTGTTTCCTCAAGAACAATATCCTGAATGGGGAATTGGAACTGAGTGAGCACCCGACTCAATTTGATAAGAACCCATGTGTGGAGGATGTGCTGCAACGATGTCACAAAGTCAGAGAGGTCAGCATAGGACGAAATCGACGAATATATGTGACTTTCATTCAATACGTTCAGAAGAATCCAGCCTCCATTTATGTGCAGATTCGGCTCTTTTGTCGCAAAGAAAACAATGAGTTCAAGCAGGTGACTTATGTCAGCTACACTTTGGACGAGTTCAAGGAACTGATTCAAAATTTGAATGACTTTTCTAACATTGAACATTGTACATTTCAATAATAATTGTTGTGTGATTTTGTAATATTTCTTTGTCTTCTCTACAATAAATTTTTCATTTTAAAAATCTTTGATCTGAGAATGAGTTGGGATATTGGTTGCTCAAGAAACATTTTTTGAGTCTCAGAGATAAGTCAAAGGTTTTTCACGTTAGAATTCATTACGAACTTAAAAGATATTCCTATACTGTTCTTGAAGCTCAAAATTTTCCCAAATTAGAAAATTTGGACATAGAGTCCCAAATTTCAGAATTTAAGTGGGTTATTCACAACGGATTACGCAGAACAAGTCTTATATATCGTTCAGATAGACAACAAGTTACCATTTCACAACATCGTTGGAACGGATATCAGTGGAGTTTTCTGACAAATATTGAATTGAAAAAAGAAGAGTACGAAAACTTACTAGAGCATCTCCCTACACTTTTATCTCATATTGAGAAGTTTAAGAAAACTTGCATTGACATGGATGAAGGAACGCAAAGTTGATGGATATTGTCGTTCTTGTCAACATATTCAATTGTTACGGAAGCATCCTTTCAATGTTTCCCGAAAATGAAAAACGCAAAAACTGTTTTTAGCGGCCTGTAAAATTTGGGACGAGAATATAAATTTGGAGGAAATTAACCAAAAATTTCCTCATGGAGGACTTATTGGTTATGGAAATTCCTTTTTAGACTTCTTCTTTGCTAGATTGAAAGTTTTTCGATTACATGCTATACTACACGATTCTGCTGGAGCGGTTAAAGCAACTACAAACAAAGGTCCAGGACACTGTTACATGTTACCAAATTTTCCAAGCTCATGTTTCTTGGGACATTTAACTGGGTTAATCTTTTGTGTCTTTATTAAATTTTATCATCCTCAAATTTTCAAAATGCTAGACTGCAAATCATTTTTGTAATAATTCAACCTAGAAAAAAGAATGTCTCTCGTTGTGTTTGATATTGAGTGCTTGGAAGGGAAAATTGTCAAGGAGTTGGGTGTTTTCAAGGATGGAATTGTATGGGGATACAGTTTCCTCCCACCCAAAGACTATAAACCTACTTTTCAAGCAAAGTGGAACACTAAAAATTTACATGGGATTAATTGGAACAATGGACAACTGGAATACACTGAGTTGTCATCAATCATTCACCAACATTGTTCACCTACAACAGAATACTTCGCAAAAGGGTTAGAGAAGTGTAATCTTCTCTCAAATTACTTGTGTAAAGATGTGGAGAATCTAGCTGATCTTGGTTGTCCAAAAGTTTCCAAACTTCTCAATAACTCGGATACTGACTGGGATTGTAGCAATTATCCGTATCGACACAAAAAGACATTTCACTGTGAAGAGAAGAAAGCTTATGCTTACGGAACTTGGATTTTTTTGATAACCTATAATATTTGTAATTTTTATTTGCAATTTTTATTTGTATTTGTGATCGTTTTGTTATTTATTATTTTTATTTTACTACTTTTGAAATCAGAGAGAAGTTGCATTCCCAGTTCAAAAAATTGATTTTTCCTTAAAAATAAGGTATAAATGACCGAGCATACAGATAACAGTTTAAATTTAGGTAATTTTGTCTTTGATGATAAAAACCAGGAACAACAATCGTGGAAATGTTTTGGACAGACTTGTAATAGATCTCTGGTGGTTTTTTGTCCCAATTTTTTGTTATTTTGTTAATATTAGCGTGCTGTATAGTAAGAATAACTCTTGACGAAACCTGTGAGGAAACAACAGTTTGGATTGCTATCTTATCTAGTACAGTCGGTTATATTTTACCTTCTCCTAAACTATGAACAAAATACTTTCTACTAAGGAACGCATTTTTATTTCATTGGTGGGACCAAGCGGGTCTGGAAAATCTCATCTTATCCATGATTGGCTAATTATTGGAATTTTTCAACCCGATTTTGATAAAATTTACTATTTTTATCAACATTATCAATCACTTTACGGTCTAATGTCCAAAAACATTAAGAACATTCATTTTATTCAAGGAGTTGACTTTGAGTTCATTCAGAGTCTACCCAATAATGGAACAAAGTATTTGCTGATTTTTGATGATTCTTGTGAGGAAATCTCAAGCTCGAAACAATTTGTCAAAATCGCGACAGCTGGAAGACACAAAGGTCTTAGTACAATACATACAAAGCATAATCTTTTTCATCAGAGTAGGTTGGGAAGAGATATTGAGTTACAAAATACTCATATAGTTTTATTCAAGTCTCCTAGAGATGTTCTCCAGATTAACACTCTTAGTCAACAGCTCGGGTTAGGATCACAATTAAAAGATTGGTATACAAAAGCTACTTCAATCCCGTATGGTCACTTACTCATTGATCTGACTCCGAAAACAGTCGACTCTCTTAGATTTTGCACAAACAGTGGTTCTATTCCCACTATTTTTTTTCTCCCTAAAACAAAACAAGAGCTAACTTTTTTGAAAGATGAACACACAACATCTCTCTACGCTGATAACGTTCCAAACGTATTCCCAGAACTTCAAGAAAACGTTCCTAAGAAAATGTCCAAAAGATTTCATTCAGTTTCTAATCGAATGCATAGTAAACCTTCTCGGGGGACAACTACAGGAAATACAAAAACAAGACGTAATAAAGTACAGAGACGAAATTCATCAACTCGTGCTAAAAAGAACCGGAATAAATAAAAGAAGAGCAATTATAAGTTCACGAAAAGGAATAGAGCTCATATCAATTTTGACACCATCTATCATTAATCGATTGTCTTGAAATGGAACAGTTTGTTTTGATTCCTCGACACCTTTACGAACAAAAATTCAAATTAGAAGTTAAAAAGTTGGACACTTTTGAGCAGAAACCAGTTTCTGTCCCAACACATTTGAACCCTAATTACAAGGAAATCAGCAACAAAACCAGATCTTTAAAGAACGAATCAATTGTAGATCAAATTTTGAATTCACCGCGAGTCAAGCTATCTCTCAACGACACAATTTTATTAGATGGAAGAGATACAGAAGTAGCTTTCGCAGATTTTATTTCTGCATTAAAAAGAAAGAACATTGGTTTTCCCGACATATATTACACAATACTTGATGCTACCGGAATAAATCCGCAAAAAGTAATAAACAAAGATGCCAAAAGAAAAGACAGAGGGAGCTGGATTCCTTTCAAAATCTGAAAAAGCCAAGCTACAAAGGCTGTATAGAGATGGAAAAGCTGCATATGGATCAATTAAAAATCTACAAAAGGCAAGTGGGTTATCCAAAAAGAAAGTTGCCTACTTTCTACACAGTAAAGATTCCTACACAAAGTATCGTCGTGCAACACGACATTTCAAAAGATTACCAGCATTTGCTAAGCGAATCAATGAGATCCGGTGTCTCGATCTAGCTTTTATGGATAAATTATCGGATAGTAATAATGGAGTGAAGTATTTATTAGTATGTGTTGACGTCTTTTCTCGCTTTGTTCGTGTGCAACCAATGAAGTCAAAGTACTCTTTCGATGCAGTTGCAGCTTTCAAAAAAATGTTGCGTAAAGAAAGTATGCCAGCGAAAGTATGGGTTGATCAGGGAACAGAGTTTAGTGGCGAGTTTCGAAAGTTTTAAACGGACAAGAAAAACAAAATTTACTCTACTAGAAGTGAAACAAAAGCTGCTGTAGCAGGACGAGCTATAAAATCTCTGAAAAACATTATTTATCGCTATATGGAAGAAAATGGTGACAAATACATGAGAAAAATGGATTCCTTTCTCAAAACTATGAACACAAGAGTTAATCGCTCAACAGGTAAAGCTCCAAAAAATGTAACAAACAAAGACTTTTTGTCAATTTTTTACAGAAACCCAATTAACCAATATAATCGACCACGTTTTAAAGCGGGTGAAAATGTTCGTATATCAAAAAAAGATATTCAATTCAGAAAAGGTTATAAATCTCAGTTCACAAATGAAATATTCAAAATTGTTAAAGTTGCTACTTTTAAACCACCAACCTATAACCTTTGTGGAGAACAAGGTGATGAAATTCTAGGTAAATTTTATGAACAAGAGCTTTCAATGTGTATCTTTTAAAGATGAGTTCTTTCACTGTTGAGTTGGTTTCCAATGCGTCGTTTGATTGTTACCCAAACAATACACTAAGTTCGTTCACGAATTTTCTACCTGAACAAATTAATCTTGATGGAGAATGGGAGGTAGCGATAACAGAACTGTCGTATCCTTCCTTGTACCAAAACATAACAGAGGGTAAATTCTTCTATCTAGATGAAGCAACGCCAGATACAAAACCATCGGATTATTACACACTTGATCCAGGTCTATACCCCTCGATCTCTAATATTGTCAATGAAATGAACAAAAAAATTCAGGAACGTGAAAAATATGAAAAAACACCAATCAAGATACACGTTAACAAAATTACTCAGCGAATATCTTTGAGTCTTCCGAATCAGAACTCTTTACTTGTCATTTTTAGTGCCGATCCTTGCCATGTCTTTGGATGCGAAGAAACTCTTTATGGTATGGGTGTTTTCATGAGTGGTGCTGGTCCACATTTTCCCAAGTTCCCTTATGACCTTGTACGAATACACACCTTAATGATATATAGTGATATTGTTGAATACAATATTGTGGGTGATACAAAAGCTGCTCTTTTACGATGCATTCCGTTTATATCAAAAGTTAAGAACGGAGATATCATCTCAACGGGACAGTGCATGAATTATCAAAATTTTCCAAACTTTTAATTTAAAAAAATTCTAAAAAACTCATTCCACAGCATAAAACTCGAGCTCCGGGACTCTTATGGTGAAAAAGTTCCTTTCAACTCTGTTGGTGTAACAAGAGCGGTACTAATGTTTAGAAAAACTTCTGACAATCATTTTTAGATTTAAATTTGTAGAAAATGGTTGCTGATAGTGATTTACCGTATTTTCGTGGTTATTCAAGACAGAGGGGAAGAGGATTCGGAGCGTTAGCACAAACAATTGGGAGGACAGCTATTCCATTCTTGAGGAGATATGTTGTCCCAGCAGCAAAAAGAGTTGGTGCTGATTTGCTTGATATAGCTGCAGGAGAAATTGGAAATGTTCTAACTGGAAAGAAAAATTCAAATCTGTGGCTGCAGATGTTGGAAAGAAAACATTACGTAAACAGCTCGGTGGTGGAAAAGTTAGGAAACGTCGCATTATTCGAAGAATTCCCCCAAAAACCAGTCGACGTCGTCGAACTAGAAGAGATATTTTTTCTAAGCTAAAAAGAATACTAGATCAACAAACGATAGCAACTTTCGTTATGGTCACTTTACGAACTCTTGCTTGGAGATTTTTGACAAAATTCCTGTTTTGGAACCAATTGAATCTTCTTACGTTCAAGAAGTTCATCCCAGTACTTCATTGGATGAAAGCAGCATTGAGTTCGATTTTGAAACAGATAGAAGCATATATTTTGATATGAGAGATATCCACCTTCAAATCAAAGTTGGTTTACAAAAGGGAAGATTGTTTGATGACTTTATGAAAAAAGACTAACATGGAAAAGGAGATATGGGAATGTCTTTCACAGATGATGATTTACATTAGCTATCTCACGTCAACAATTTATTGCACTCGCTCTTCTCCAACTGTGAGGTGTATCTGAACAATCAACAGGTTTACAACTCAAATGGTCTCTATGGACACAAAGCTTTAGTTTCCAATGAATTTAACGCTTCCACAAGAAATAATGAAGGTATTTTGGCTTCTCATGGATATGAATTTGAAAAAGAACCCAGCGATTTTGAGAAAAGCCCTTTTATAGATCGAGAGGAAGAACTTTTGCTGAAAAATGGAACTACTTATTACGGTAAATTAGCAATTGATTTGTTCCAATGTGAAAAGTTACTGCTACCAAACACAAATAAAAAAGTTAGACTGAAATTGATTCGTGCAAGACCCAATTTTTACATGATCTCCTACAATCCTCACGTCTCCCTTAAAATTCTTGACTGTTCCCTGTTTACAAGACGTGTTGTTGTTAACGAAGTGTATCACCAGACTATCAAATATCAATTAACTCATCAACCTGCTTGCTACAACTTTATGGAAACAATTGCACGCACATTTATTATTCGTTCAGGACAGAACCAGTTTATTCAGGAAAATGTTTTTAACAATGCTCCAATCAGAAGAATAGCTATTGCGATGAACACAAATTCAGCATTCACAGGACATTTTCAAGAAAATCCTTTCCATTATCAGAAATTTGGTTTACGGGAACTAAGAATTGTTCGAGGAGGTAGAGCTATAGTATCAGTTGATACAAGCAATGACTGTAGGGCATATGTAACAACAATGAAAGCAATGAATTTTAACGAAGAGATTCCCGCGTTACCACATAATTTATTTCAGAACCATTACGTACTTGTATTTGATCTCACTTCACTTCAAGATGCTGGAGAAAATATTCATTATCCTGAGCTCAGCGGTGAAAGTATCCGATTAGAAATGTTTTTCGATCGCCCGCTAAGAAGCGTGACAGAATTATTTGTTCTAAGGGAAAGGATGTCCACTGTTAAAATTGATCAGTTCGGAACGGTTGCTAAAAATGTCTGAAGATTTTTGCGTTGACGAAAATTTTTTCATATGTTTTTCAGTTTTTTATGGGTTCTACATCATTGCTTTCTGCATTGGAACATTTTTGGGTTATATATTATCGTCACCCAGTTGCCATTCTCTTCACCAAATAATTTCTTAAAATGGACGTTAACAGGGGCGAACTAATTCAAAATTTTTTTGTTTACGTTCCTCTCCTAATTTTTCTGGTACTTTTTTTATAATTATTTTATTCTACCCCAACTCCCATAACAATTCTGTTGACAAGATTAAAAAGACAAGCAAAGTTTTTTTAGAGCAAGGTAAAAAGTCCAATGATTGTTGCTTTTTTCAAGAGAATGAGTCTTTTCAGCTTGACTGTACAGTTAAAAATCCGTGTGTTAATGGTACTTGCGAAATAAAGCAGAGAAAATTTGTTTGTCATGGATAACACTTCCCTGAGACAGATTATTGAACGAAGCCCAGAACTCAAATACCGCTATATTGGATCGTTTCCAGCAGATTGTGTTCCAAGACTACCCACATTCAGCTTTGCTATCATCAACACTTCTCCAAGCAGTGAAGCTGGAGAGCATTTGATAATGATTGCTCGACTCAATCGAACTTATTACTTTGCTGATTCTTTGGCTCGTCCAATCACAAAATACAAATTTTTGAATAAAAAGTATCAGAAAATGATACAACAGCCAGTTCAGAAAACTGATAATTTTTGTGGATTTTACACAACATTTACAGCATTTCAACTATTTAAATTTTTTCAAACAAAACTGAACAATGTTCATGATGTTCATATTTTAAACTTTATAAGTAATTCTATGTGAATTAGATAAATTTAATGTAAAATAAGTCGAAGTGTAATAAAGTCGACAGTAATTTTTTTCTAAATTCCTTAATTCTTCGTAAGTTACTCAAATTTTTGTTGTCGACTTTATTAACTACTCGGCTAAATATACTTTTGTACTCTTTTCTTTTGTACTATCATCATGTAAACGTTTGATTAATTTTGTATTTGCATGTGCTTAATTTGTACTGTGTCTGTTATTTTGTACTTTTTAATTCAATTTTTTCTTTCATTTAACATTTTTCCATGTTATGAGCGCGTAAAAGTCCACTAGTACTGTGACAATGCCAGATCAGCAAGAGGTAGTTTCGATCTACCGACCTCTGGGTTATGAGCCCAGCACGCTTCCGCTGCGCCATCTTGCTATTTAGGGTCGGCTATACCTAATCTTAATACATTGTGGCGGCTATACCTAATCTTAATACATTGCGGCGGCTATACCTAATCTTAATACACTGCGGCGGCTATACCTAATCTTAATACATTGCGGCTGCTATACCTAATCTTAATACATTGCGGCGGCTATACCTAATCTTAATACATTGCTGTGGTTAAACCAAAAAATGTTGAAATTTACTGCGAGGGAAATTATCCGTTAATGCGCGCTGCCTGTACAATTCCCCGCCTGTACGTACGCGCTGACTGTACAATTCCCCTGCGCGCTGCATGTATAATTCCGCGCCTGTACGTACGCGCTGACTGTACAATTCCCTGCACGCTGCATGTATAATTCCCTGCTAATCCCTACATGACCTCTAAAATCACGTGACAAGTGGCTCCGGAAAATCACCCTGGTCTGCTCCTGCCTTACTACTCACCCCTGGAACACCCCTAGATTTATCCCCAATCTTAATACATTGCGGAGGATATTCCTAATCTTAATACGTGGCGGCCGCTATAACTAATCTTAATACGTGGCGGCCGCTATAACTAATCTTAATACGTGGCGGCCGCTATTACTAATCTTAATACGTGGCGCCCGCTATAACTAATCTTAATACGTGGCGCCGCTATAACCTATCTTAATACATGTACGCCGCCTATACCCTATCTTAATACATTAGTGTAGACCCTCTCTCAAAAATAACTCCTATACCCTATCTTAATACATGGGTCTACACCCCCCCCCCCCCGGAGCCTTGCTCACCCTATTACTACTGCCATTAACTTGCAAAAGTCTCTTCTACTGCAGAAAGAAGAACAAAGACAGGCCAAACCAAAAAACTAAACAAAAAAGGCGTCATTGTCATCTGTATCTTCCTCCTCTCCATTCTAGGTTGAAGACGTAGATCAAATTTTTATTATTGCAGCACAAATTTCTGTATTTTTTTTCTTGAGCGGAGCCTGGATAAGACTTACACCCGTTAAAAAAAAGGAAATAATCAGACAAAACAGTGTAATTGTAGTGTACTTCTAAGAGTGTAATTTCTTCAAAATTGTGGTGTATTTCTAAGAGTGTAATCGCTTCAAAATTACACTTTTCACTCTTTTCCCCACTAAAAATTGGACGAAAGAGTGTAATCAAAAGTAATTTTTAAGAGTGTAAAAAGAGTGGATTAAAGGGTGTAAAGATCGTAGAAAGAGTGTAATTTTTGTAAAATTGCACGGGTTATGGTTTTTAAACACACTATTATAGACAGCTAAAAACAAGTACCCGGACCTGGTTGTGACAATAGTTCAGCACTGTATCATGATATTTCAAGTATTTTTTTTATAATGCCCAGAATTCTGATCATGGCATTTTATAGACTGAAAATCATGATTTTTCGGTTAAATATTCTCTTGATAGACTGCGCAGAATGTTTTGTTTACAATGAAGTTTGACTGCTTATCATGTTTTAAAAGCTGGACTTAGTATGCATAGTATGTATAGCATGCACAGTAGTAGACACTAACATAGTCTGCAGTAACCCTAAATACCTGATGTGCAACCGTTTAGCGTTTAACTTGGATGGGTTAATGCTCGTCTGGTTGGGTTGTATTGGGCACCGGGGATCTTTACACTTCATCTTCACAGTTATACAGGTAACATTGTTGATCAAGGGATATTTAGATGAATTGAGAAACTTGTTTAATTTTCGATTGGAAGGTCATTCAACAAGTGTTTTGTGTTTCTTTACATTTATAACAAGCTTCGATTAAATTAGAAGGCAATAACCTCATATTGCAACATTATAACTCTGTCATTACTCAGCCTATTTTAAAAACCTCGAAAAATATTTTTTAGGGATTGAACAAAATCATTGGTGTGTTTAAATATTTTTCCTAAATGAGACTATTAAGCTGGTGAAGTTACTTCGCCACATGAAAATATCACACTTCTGTCAACTTTTCTCCAAAGATTTCTGGATTTGCGAAAACATAGACCCTTTATAGTAAATTTAAGTACTTGTGAACTTAAAAATTTTTTTAAAAAAATTAAGAGCAGTTAAAGCTATTGCTTTGATTGACTACCTCAAATTTACCTAGGAAAAAGATCTCCCACAAAAAAAGTCACTTTAATTAAATTTGAACTAGGTTCTTTTATCCTCAAATAGATTAGCAGTATCTACATATGTCAAAATCTTAGCACTCATTTTGAACAATTTTTGGAGTTGAACTAAAAGTAATTTTAGTTTTGGAGTTGAACTAAAATTGGTTTTTAATTGAAGTTGACCACTATGGGTCAGATAGCAAATTTTAGTAGTATCTTTTTTTGTCTTTATTGAATCCGGGTAACTTAAACACAGCGTTTTTTGATCTCTGATCCAGTAATTTTTTGATCTCTAATCCATTTATTGTCTTGAAGCGGTAAAGCGGCAATATATTAACTTAACATAAAGTTGCACCGAAACAGTAACATTAGGAAAATACGACCCAATGAGTAGGGTGGGTTAACAAGAACTCAGAGGAAAACTAGCAGGAACAAAATACAGCGGCGATGACTGTGAGCATCATTGAGGCGATCGGACTGTGTTGTTTGAAATATTTTTGGGAGGCTCCAGAATAAGAGACAAGTAGTAAATCTTGCGATCAGGGCTGCTTGTCCAGATAAGAATTTTTTAAAAGTCGTTTTATAGACAGCTAAAGCAAGTAAACACTGTCTTCAGTGACCCTAAATAAGTTATGCAAACTTCAAGTTTTCATTAAAAAATAAATATTGAGTAACATTTGTGATGAGTAAAAACTTTTTTCGGAGAGTGAGTACATTAATGTGAAGCTTCCAGAGAAAAAAAAGTCGGAGGTGATGGTGTTCTGTAGCCAGCAACGATAAAGAGAGTGGTTCACAAAGCGTTCTGCAAAGAAGCGGCTAGATAGTATAGCAAAAATTAGTGAGAAAACAATCTTGGCGGTACATTTCATTTAACCCATAATCACGATCTGAGAGTACCTCGGGTCAACGCAAACTTGATGGCCGTTAATCTGGGTCCATCTATGGCACAGCGCAGTCTGAGTTCTGGAAGAAACGTTGGACCACTTGACACCGTGCAAAAAAAATTGATTTCTCCCGGAATGCCAAATTCGTTTGTTATTATTCCGCATTTGGATTGAGCATCCCGCTGGTTGATGTCTCCTCGACGCAGGAACCGGAGCAAGAAATGCTTGATGTGATGTCCTCTAGATAATGTATTCATGTTCCAATGTAACTTATTTGCATAAACATGCATCTTTGACCTCATGAGGTAATGAGTCTTGTCATCAATTACATCTATAACTCTGCTTAAAGTTGTTAATCATCAATTCATATTGTCTTGGTGTGTTATCTTGGTCTTACTCAATTTTGCACGTTCTGTTTTCAAATTATGGCTCTGACTGCTCAAAAGTCAAGTTCATTATGAGTTCATTACAAGTCTTTAATTGAGAAAGGGCCTGAAGAAGGTTTTGAACTCCGCAATAAAAAATTTGCTTAGGTACACTGTTGAGCAGTTCAACAACACGTTAAAAAGGACTTATGGGGAAGCTGTCAGCTCACTTAAAAATCGCTATTACAATTAATTTCAGAACCATAGAGAAAGTACTGGTTCAATTTGATCCAGACCGTGTTTAATTTTTCTATCGGCCAGTCCTGAGTTCTGTTTAGTTGTTCAAAGTTTTCGACATTTTTGGGCATTATACCCTGTTTTTGCATTCAGCAAATAGTAAGATATGTACCGGCTCCTCCAAACCACTAGTTCATTACAAGCGGTTCAATACTGTGATTGCAGCTCAAAAAGGTCTCGGAAGGAGATCCAGTCTTGCAAGAGTTTTAACCCTGAGGGTTCTGTAATGCGGCAAGCAGCCACTAAACAAGCAGCCACTAAAAATTTATATGCTCTCAATCATGTGGAGCTGAGGACCGGTACGCTTTTTTCTAGAGGAGTCGTCTCGCTGTAGATTTTTGAAATCTGGGGTGAGGAACTTCCCCATTCAAGTCTTAACAGTTTGTAATTTCTTAAATATTCGTAACACCACAGTAATTGAGTAGTGGTAACTTCACAGGCCTACTATCATAGAGAAACAGAGAGTGTTATACCGGGCCCTTCTATTACTCCTAAGATTCAGATTGGAGCCAGTATTTTGTATAAACGAGCAATGTAAATGTTCAATTCAGTGTTGTATAGCTTCCACTGTAAACTAGTGTACGGAAAAAAAAATAATTATGAAATAGGTGGTACTAAGATTAAGAAGTATACCAAAATCTCAATTCAGCTAAGTTATACTAAGAGATCCATCTATGACCCTAAGTCTGAAGATGAGGAGAAGTCCGCAGAAAAAAATCAACAACTTGAAAAAAGAACGCAAGATATATTGCCAATCAGTGGCTTAGTTCTACCGCCGACCATGTTTTTTATCCAATTGGTTCAACCGTCGCTACTACATCAGTCTTACTCCCCAAGTCTTCTTCGAGCAGGCAACCCTACACTCAGAGTGGCTTCACTTATTCAGTCTCCAAAGGAGCCCGGCGATTGATATTTTTAAGAACACTTGTCTTGGAGGTGTCTGCAGTCTCTAGCGCTCTCTCTCTCTCTCTCAATCTTTCTCTCTCTCTCTCTATTTCTCTCTCTCTAATTTTCAAATCCAAGGAGAGCCTAAGTTAACATTATAGTGATTGATCTTGGTAAAACCACCTATGTATCCTAAAAGAGATATGCTCTCAAGACTCTGCATTAATGCGAACTATTACTCTAAGAAAATTTTAGGCTTAGAGATTGCAAAGTTACCACTGACCTTATTCCTTTCCAAATCAAAGCTAGAATCAATCAAGTAAACACTATAAAAAGTCTTCTAACTAATTTCAATTTTTCTTTTCGATCTCTGAGTCTACACCGACTCTATCACTAATTCTAAGGGAAGACTATTACTGCTTAGAAAAACGAAAATTGCGTAACAAGCAAGCAAAGTTAAAATCAGGAAACTGGGTTAAGAAAAAGGCTCAAAATTCAGCCTTATTTCTTCTAGCATATCTTTTCAAATCATGAGATAATTGAGTCCTTCGGGCTCAATTTAGCCTAATCATTTGAGAAAAAGACTTTCTATGGCCCTCAACGTGGCCCGATTTTCAGGTGTTTTGTGTATCCGTACGTATTAAGTAATGTCCGAATTTGTGTTCCAGTTCATTTTGCTCTAATCTTGATCTGTAAAAATAGCTATATTTCTCATTGAATTAATTTCGTATTCTGTTTTTACGGTTCATCTAGATATGTAGAAGGTTAGTTCAAATTTCTTTAACTTTCGTGTTCTGTAATTCTTGTGTTTTTAACGTCTACACTCGCCAACAAGGAAAGAATGCCTGAGAAGTAGCTTTTTTAACTTTTGAAAGAAATTTTTTTGTGGTTTTAAAGGGCCGTCAATATTGAGTCACTAAGTTTCTTAATTGGTTTTTTGCTATTTGCTAAATTGTTCTAGGGTTAATGAAATTGTCAAATTATACTATTGGTTGATTGGTTTTTTGTTTTAGAGCTGTCCCGGCTCAAATCGATAAAAAATTGCTGATGATGAAAGAGAGTGCCAAAGTTAGCTGCTTCAACAACCGTGCGAAAGAATTGGGTTCACGTGAGACATCTTTAGCCCAAGGGACCGGGTCGATAAACGTCTTCATCTCGTGGGACAGAGGGGGTTTCTTCTCGCCAGATTTCTAATCAACTTTAAATTGATGAGTTTTTTTATGAAATGAGAAAAACATTTCAATCGGATTTTGATAACCTTGATTAGTTTTTCTATTCTGCAAGATTTTTTTATTTTGAAGTGAATTTTGTTCAATTATTTTTCTGAAAAATTAATGAATATTGGATGGTCGAGCAGTCCTCCTTATTTGTCTATTTAAGTTACTGATCTCAAATAATTGAGGATCTATTTTTCATCTTTAATTATTAGTATCGCGATTCGTTGCAACTCGATTTCGACTTGTCTCGTTCCTGCTCGGTGCAAGAAATTAAATTACCAAATTAATTAAGATTTTTATAAGGTATTCTATTAAATACAATATTTACTGACTATGGCTAATGGAAATGGGTCTTGGAAGTAAATTATAACAGAATATACCCACCCCCCCCCCCCCCCCTCCAACAGTCTAATAGGAAATAGACCCCCACAGAAATCTACGTTAACAATGATTTGGTCAATGGTTTTGGTCAATTTCAGTTCTGATATTTTTATATTAATTTCAACTAAAGCATGACCAATTGAGCCACATGGGCAGCTCTTTAACAACCAGTTGAGGTTTATTTCCGTGGTTGGTTTTTTTTGTGTGGGGGTGTTTTTCTGAAGCCGAATTTAAATGTTACCTACTATTTTGTGCAAGAATTTCAATCTCACAAATCCCAATTGCAGAACCATTAGTAGAGACAATTTTCACACTACTTCCAATCTGTTCACACATTACAAAATTCCACCCAGGTAGACCATTCAGTTTTATTCCTTCCTCTTTTCCGTCGCAAAGGAAGCAGCCATTGACTTCATCGCAAATCTCCACTTCCAAATTGGGAGTTTGTAAATTTGCTGAAAAATACATTTGTGCTGCAAAACACACACGGACTTGAGTCTCATAATTTTTCAGTACTGAATCATGAAAAGTTTATTATGAACTTCACTATGACCACAGTTTTGATAATGGAATCCGATAGAAATTTCATGTTAAAAATCGTCGTGAAATTTGTCAACTCAGTTTGAAGATAATGAACTTCAGTTATGGCACAGAATGAGAATTAGATTGTGAATTTTGATTATTGCAAATAAATTAATAAAAAGAACCGTAGAAAAAAGATTTTGAGAGCCTTTAATCAACGACAAAACCTTTAAGTAAATGGGAATGGACTATGAAGACCTATCAGAAAAATCTTTCGGCTTTCAGTAGTAATTCAGAATATCTTGTCGTCATCGTTAGGGAATCTAGAAAGGTCTATGCTGAAACTAAGACGAGTTTTCCGGACGCCTATTGAGCTCGTTACAGTTCGAAAATTATGTTACAAAATTCTTTCACTAACTATTAACTAATCTACCAAAATGCTTGCAAGAATTATCTTGCAATGTTCTTAGATTGTCGATTAGATTTCAAAGTTCCTGCTCATATTCGAATTCTGTCTTGCAAGATCTTTTAATGGTTTCGGTTGCATAGTTTGGTTATTACTTTTAGCAAGAAGACTCAGTAGTGGGCGTTCTCATATAGTGCTCCAACCCCGCTCATCCTCATTTTTGACTTAATTGTCCATCAAACAAGTAATAGATAATGAACTTTCAAAAATTTATATATTGACTGACTATGACTGGTGGATCAATTTAGAAAATTGCTTCAAAATCTAACCAATTAACAAAACAAAAAAGTGATTCATTTGGAAACCGATGATGCCCGCCATTAAGGAGACTAAGGGACAAGCCAAACAACAAAAGCAAACAAAAGCAAGAAGCAAAATTAAAGAATTAAACTCAATGTTTATCTGTTTTTTTAAATCATAACAGAGCCATTATAGCATCAAAAAAAATTAAGCTATATAGATTGAAGATATGGGAGAATTTTTCGTGTATAATTAACGCGCAGATAAAAAAACAATTTGGGCATACCTAAAAACGTCCGCGCTTATACTTTTTGAAAAAAAAAGTCATGTAAACCGTTTGCTATCAATTGTAATTTTTCAATTGCTTCTTTTATATCTCCTTAAGAAGTAACTGATACCTGTCAAAAGCATTTTGTGTGAAAACAGTAACAAAGCCCTAAAAATAATCAATTCGCAGCAAAAATTAATTATAATCAGTGTAATATGTGAATTATCTTCATTGTGATAATCTGACAATAGAGCAAGGAAGAGCCTCAAGAATTGGAGAATGTCCGAAAATAAAAAGAATATGAAAGCTTCCACTATCAAATCAAAAATTTATTTTTTTTTTCATTTATAACGCAGCAGTGAAAACTTCAAATTCACTTGTACCACGTCTTTCGTTGCTGATACTACGCTTTATGGCAACAAAAAATAAGATAAAATGTATCAAACCTGAAAAAAAAATAATTTTGAATGGAAACAATTTTCTTAAAACATGAGTCAAGACACCAATAAATTTTCACTTTAAAGCCAACAAATAGATTAACCGATTAAAGCATAAGGGTCGATTTAATTTTTCATGTTCAAACTCAGTCAAAAGACTAATAAACAAGAACGAATACAGGTAGAACTCAAGTTTCTACAAGCATTTTTCCGCAAGCTTATTATTAAAGCCAAAGAAAAAATGTGAATTTCACTGAAACAACAATGCAAATTGTTCTTTAGTTGTAAGTAGGCTTGTCATGGTCAAGGCTTTGATTTGAGTTCATTCTATAATGCAACTAACATACAAAAAACATAAGTTAAAATGTTTTTTAAAAGGACATCGCTGCAGTACAGTTCGAATAAATTTTGAATTGTAAAATTCCAAAAGTAAACCATATCTAGTCCTGGTGCTGCTGCTTGTCCCTTAATTTTCTCAAGGTATGCCAAGATAACTGATTTGGCAAAGAAAGTCAATATTTCAAAAATGGACTATGAATTTTGGACAAAAATCGAATTCTTTTAGCCAAAACCCATTGGTTGTAAACTGAAAGCATAAAATGGTTTATTTAATCGTTTCCTAGATAACCAAAAAAAAACTTTCAATGTTTTCATTTGCTCATAAGATTACAAAACGAAAAACAAATGCAGTCCAAAGTCAATTTTTCATTAAAATTAAAAAAAAACACTCTGGCGGAGCATTAAAAGCCATGAGCTTTACTTGGAAAACACAATACTTATTCATCAGGCCACAAATCGAGTTTTTCACATCACTTTGTTTATATTATCGTATTCTCGTAAACTTTGAGTCAGGACGAGAAATGAATTCGCAAATTATTTTTCTTGAGATCTCAATCAGCCAATTTTTCTGTAATGAAAGCTTTTTTTTGTATACTTTCAATAACAAAAAAATTCAGGGAACTTGGAACAAAATAATTTTTTCTCTTTATTGAATCTGTCATTTTGACACTGAGAACATTGGAGTTTTAACTACGCACAACTCGTTAAAAAGAATATATCGATCGGCGAAAATTGACTGAACAAAAAAAACACAGTTGAGCATAGAGTTTCTTCTGCATTAAAGTGAGTCAGAAAAATTAGTTCAGTTCTGTAACTCCCCTTCGTTTTTGTTATCGTATTTCTTGGCACATTCCCAGAGAGATGTCAGAACTATACAAGAGATGACTTCAATTATATTTTTTCGTGAGAGTTCATTGAGCCGATATTTTGGTAATAAAAGGGTTTCTTATAATCTTTCTCTAACAGAAAATTTCAGGGTACTTGGAACAGAAATCACTTCTTTTGTTATCGTTTGGAAGATCAATGATTAGTCCTTAAGGTTATTCAGCTCAAAGCTGTATTCCATTTTAATTCTTGATTACATTTTCACCGCAAAAATTGAAACTAGATTCATTTCTACCCACCTGCGAGGGAATCTCGTCGGTTGTAAAACCCCACAGCTTTAACATAGTGGCGTTCGCCCAAGTTTAATTCCATTACCCAATATTCCAAAGCCGGGTTCCTTGCAGTAAACTCAACACAATGCTTTGCATCGAAAAGGTACCCATTGTCGTGCTTGTTCAAGTCAAACAAGTACTGCAACTCGCCTCCTGAAAGGGATAGACTGAGAAATTTCAACGTTCAAAAAAGTGAATTGACAAATAACTTCCCAGGACGAGGTGCGCAACCCAAACCAGCTCTGATCAGGCCATCCGGGCCATAACCGGTTCAGCGCACTGGGGTTGCCAGACCCACTCCGTTCGCGCACTGGGGGTACCCAGACTAACACTTTTAACTTCATAACCTTTAACCTCATCCTCGGTTGCTTATCAAAAGGGCGGTTGATAATACCAACAACTAAATCAATTTATGCAGTCACCGAAAGATCGTGAGCTCCTCTCGATGTGGTCGACTCAAAATAATTTTGACTGTTTATCGACTGCGTGATTTTGACAGTTTGTGCAAAGTTTTTATCAACACAAACAATTAGCTGTAAGGAAGGGGAAAATTGAAAATAGTCAAAAACTTAAGAGCTTAAATTAAAGAGCAAATTTTTAATTATGGAGTGCATTTTTTGTAGTTTTTTGCTATATAGTTTTTTAGAAATTAGTATATAGTTTGAGTCCAATGTTTAATACTAACCATCGATTGGTCACTTTGTTTTTTTGTTAAAATTTTTTACATACATTTCAATCGAAAAAATCATTGTTCTGAAGGAAAACGGTTAGGCCTGTGTTCTGTTTGATATTTAAACGAAAAATGTTAACTGGTCAACTACGTGTTATATAATTTCAACTTGATTAACGTCAAAACTTCAAAACGTTCGTAACTTTTGATGCATTAAATTACTTTAAAACATTAAAAATATAAGAATAGAAAACATGAATCAGTTGCGCATTAAATCAATAAAAAAAATCAGATAGAGAAAAAAAACACTAAAGTTGTGGAAACAGCTAATAGATAATGGCAATCAGCGCAAAAACTTGAAATTAAACAACCTAAAGATGGTCAGATTGTAACAGAATGGAAAAATGTTAGTATTGATCAAACTTCGTAAAAAATGATTCTCATAATGAGCTAAAAAATGTTCGCGTTTAATAATCTCTGCCTGTTAGACCCCAATACACCATAATTTCGAAAACATTGCTTCTACCATAACATCCCTAGCGAAGAAAAGACTTGACGTTGCCTTCACTGCTTTACATTGTCCGGGGTATTTGAACTGGCAGTGGCCATATGGGCATAGTTAAAAGGCCTAATATAGTACTTTTCTTTTTCTCTTGTAGACTTAGTAAGTTTTTTTGAAAATTCTTGCAGTAAAAGATATTTTTCATTGTGTCCATAATACAGTGTTACAAACAAAAGTATGCTTCGGCAGGATACTCCGCCAGCGTGGTTGTATTCTTTGCTGTTTTCTCCCTTTGGCAAAGCACAAATTATCATAAATGTGTTTTATTTTTAGCACAAAGGTTTTTCCTCTGCTTTGCCGACAAGTAGAAATAGTGTAAAGCTCAATTGTTTAGTTAACAAAACAAATTCTTCAATTTTAGTGGACAAAACATTTCCATTTCTATTATTTACCTGTATAAAAGTATTGGTTGAGATTTTGTCTTTTCTTTTCTTTTTGGATATATTTTCCTCAATGGAAAAATAGGTATGATTTCAAAAAAAGTTTGTGAAAGAAAACCAGTAAAGTTAAGTGCCACTGTTCCAAAGGAAATCAAATAAAAAATCATTAGACCACTGATGAAGTTTTTTCTCACTAGAGGAAAGTAAATAGTATGATAGTAGATTTTTGAACAAACTGATAGTTCTTCAAATATATGTAAAATAACCTTCAATATTTAAGACCTTAAGGTTTGACTTCATTAGTGCTGTAAACTAAACAAATAATGTACACTTGAAAATTTTCACAAACAGTCAAAACAATCAACGAGTCATGAGAACAAAATAAGCATTTGCAACTACACAAGAAAAAATGTTTGAGTAACAGTGGCCCTTCCGGCTATATTCTGCAATGAAACGAGAAGCATAGTGAAGTATGGCAGGCAATCGAAACGGATTCAATTTAACTGTCGAAAATGAGTTGTCTTTCGCAATTACTCCACCATAAGGAGTGAACTTCAGATCAATTTCCATGTTAACATCAGTGTTCAAAAAACCACAAGCTGCATAGTGAAGCACAAATCTTTCACTTTACAGCTGAAATTCTATAGGTATTATTGAATCAGTTAATTTCAATTTTGTTGCTAAAATTTTCTTTCAACCTTCCATTAATGAAGGAATTAACTGCAAGTCCGCAAAAGAAGAAAAAAAGAAGAATATATTTTTTTAACAAAAATAAAACGAAAACACTTGGGTGTCAGCTATGAAATGAAAACGGATCTCCATTTAAAGCTCATTGAGAAACGTATGGTATTTTTTCATTGAAATAAAACAACAGAATTTGGCCAAACTCAAATTTGCCATTAACGGGAAACGTTTCAAGACAACAAAAGCTCAACATTTAGGGTAAATTATTGAACAAGCCAGTTATCTATTACAAATTGCTAGATGTCAACTGATACCTTTATACGGGTTCCGTTATTCCACACAATCAACCCAAACAGAATTTAAAATAGGAAAAGCAAAAAAACTATAGGTAAAAAGTGCGGGCCAAGAAAATTTTTTACAAATATGCATTGTCAATTTCGTCAGAACAAGAGCACATTAAGTGAAAACTTTAAAGATTTTCTTTGGTCTTATTAAAACTTCACAAAATTCGAAAATAATTAATGCATGGAAAAAACAATGAGCAAAACTGAAAAACGATTGGTTTTCTGTGACGACACAGTGTAAAAAGTAAACATTCAAAAATTAGAATTTAATCACCAATAGATACAATCTATCGTTTTTCAACCAAGAGGAAACCAAAAAAACAAAAAAAAATTGTTGAAACAGAAGATCTATTACCAATTTTGAAAGAAAAACAATTACTCTCCAAAAATCAAACACATCGTGGAACAAGCATTTCTCGCTTCCCGCTTTACCTCAAAGAGAACTTGAAAAATTTACGTTATAATTTTAATAGATACTTTACACTTCCTCTTTGTTATTGAATACTTTTTATTTTCTTAATCGAAATCAATCACAACTTATCACTAACGTTTACAAAAAATGGACAAAAATAGTGATAGAGAACTGATGTTAACCAAACATAAAAATCGCGAAAAATTCAAAAGCACCTTCCAATTAACTTGTTCTACTCTCCATTGATTATTTATTTTTACAATACCACTCTTACCTTTGAACAATAAAGATATAGATCTGCCAAAATTGTGAGGCCAAAAAACGAGGGCAGCGCAGTCTGGACATATCGACTTTCGGTCTGGCACCTCAACCTGGGTATAGTTTTTTAGTATTTAGTATATAGTTTGAGTCCAATGTTTACTGCTAACCATCGGTTGGTCACTTTGTCTTTTTGCAAAAACTTTTTGCAAACATTTCAATCGCAAAAATCATTGTTCTGAAGGAAAACGGTTAGGCCTGTGTGCTGCTTGATATTTACGCCAAAAATGTTAACTGATCAACTACGTGTTATACAATTTCAACTTGATTAACGTCAAAACTTCAAAACGTTCGTAATTTTTGATGCATTACTTTCCTTGAAAATATTAAAGATATAACAATAGAAAACATGAATCAGTTGCGCATTAAATCAATAAAAAATAAGATAGAGAAAAAACCACTAAAATTGTGGAAACGGCTAATAGATAATGGCAATCAGCGCAAAAACTTGAAATTAAACAACCTAAAGATAGTCAGATTGTAACAGAATGGAAATATGTTAATATTGATCAAACGTCGTAAAAAGTGATTCTCATAATGAGCTAAAAATGTTCGCGTTTAATAATCTCTGCCTGTTAGACCCCAATATACACCATAATTTCGAAAACATTGCTTCTACCATAACATCCCTAGTGAAGAAAAGACTTGACGTTGCCTTCACTGCTTTACATTGTCCAGGGTATTTGAATTGGCAGTGGCCATATGGGCATTGTTAAAAGGCCTAATATAGTACTTTTCTTTTTCTTTTGTAGAGTCTTAGCAAATTTTTTTTTGAAAATTCTTGCAGTGAAAGATATTTTTCATTTTGTCCGTAATACAGTGTTACAAACAAAAGTATGCTTCGGCAGAATGCTCTGCCAGCGTGGTTGTATTCTTTGCTGTTTTCTCCCTTTGGCAAAGCACAAATTATCATAAATGTGTTTTATTTTTAGCAAAAAGGTTTTTTCTCTGCTTTGCCGACAAGTAGAAATAGTGTAAAGCTCAATTGTTTAGTTAACAAAACAAATTCTTCAATTCTCAAAATGAGCTAAAAATGTTCGCGTTTAATAATCTCTGCCTGTTAGACCCCAACATACACCATAATTTCGAAAACATTGCTTCTACCATAACATCCCTAGTGAAGAAAAGACTTGACGTTGCCTGCACTGCTTTACATTGTCCAGGGTATTTGAACTGGCAGTGGCCATATGGGCATAGTTAAAAGGCCTAATATAGTACTTTTCTTTTTCTCTTGTAGAGTCTTAGCAAATTTTTTTTGAAAATTAGTGCAGTGAAAGATATTTTTCATTTTGTCCGTAATACAATGTTACAAACAAAATATGCTTCGGCAGAATGCTCTGCCAGCGTGGTTGTATTCTTTGCTGTTTTCTCCCTTTGGCAAAGCACAAATTATCATAAATGTGTTTTATTTTTAGCAAAAAGGTTTTTCCTCGGCTTTGCCGACAAGTAGAAATAGTGTAAAGCTCAATTGTTTAGTTAACAAAACAAATTCTTCAATTTAAGTGGACAAAACGTTTCCATTTCTATTATTTACCTGTATAAAAGTATTTGTTTTTGTCTTTTCTTTTCTTTTTGGATATATTTTCCTCAATGGAAGAAAAGGTATAATTTCAAAAAAAGCTTGTGAAAGAAAACCAGTAATGTTAAGTGCCACTGTTCCAAAGGAAATCATGTAAAGTTTCATTAAACCACTGATGAACTTTTTTCTCACTAGAGGAAAGTAAATAGTATGAGAGTAGATTTTTGAAAAAACTGATAGTTCTTCAAATATATGTAAAATATCCTTCAATATTTAAGACCTTAAGGTTTGACTTCATTAGTGCTGTGAACTAAACAATTAATGTACACTTGAAAATTGTCACAAACAGTCAAAACATTCAACGAGTCATGAGAACAAAATAAGCATTTCCAATTACACAAGAAAAAATGTTTGAGTAACAGTGTCCCTTCCGGCTATATTCTGCAATGAAACGAGAAGCATAGTGAAGTATGGCAGGCAATCGAAACGGATTCAATTTAACTGTCGAAAAAGAGTTGTCTTTCGCAATTACTCCACCATAAGGAGTGAACTTCAGATCAATTTCCATGTTAACATCAGTGTTCAAAAAACCACAAGCAGCATAGTGAAGCACAAATCTTTCACTTTACAGCTGAAATTCTTTAGGTAATATTGAATCAGTTAATTTCAATTTTGTTGCTAAAATTTTCTTTCAACCTTCCATTAATGAAGGAATTAACTGCAAGTCCGCAAAAGAAGAAAAAAAGAAGCCAAATTTGAAAAAAATATATTTTTTTTAACAAAAATAAAACAAAAACACTTGGGTGTCAGCTATGAAATAAAAACGGATCTCCGTTTAAAGCTCATTGAGAAACGTATGGTGTTTTTTCATGGAAATAGAACAACAGAATTTGGCCAAACTCAAATTTGCCAATAACGGGAAACGTTTCAAGACAACAAAAGCTCAACATTTAGGGTAAATTATTGAACAAGCCAGTTATCTATTACAAATTGCTAGATGTCAACTGATACCTTTATACGGGTTCCGTTAATCCACACAATCAACCCAAACAGAATTTAAAATAGGAAAAGCAAAAAACTATAGGTAAAAAGTGCTGGCCAAGAAAATTTTTTACAAATATGCATTGTCAATTTCGTCAGAACAAGAGCACATTAAGTGAAAACTTTAAAGATTTTCTTTGGTCTTATTAAAACTTCACAAAATTCGAAAATAATTAATGCATGGAAAAAACAATGAGCAAAACTGAAAAACGATTGGTTTTCTGTGACGACACAGTGTAAAAAGTAAACATTCAAAAATTAGAATTTAATCACCAATAGATACAATCTATCGTTTTTCAACCAAGAGGAAACCAAAAAAACAAAAAAAAAAATTGTTGAAACAGAAGATCTATTACCAATTTTGAAAGAAAAACAATTACTCTCCAAAAATCAAACACATCGTGGAACAAGCATTTCTCGCTTCCCGCTTTACCTCAAAGAGAACTTGAAAAATTTACGTTATAATTTTAATAGATACTTTACACTTCCTCTTTGTTATTGAATACTTTTTATTTTCTTAATCGAAATCAATCACAACTTATCACTAACGTTTACAAAAAATGGACAAAAATTGTGAGAGAGAACTGATGTTAACCAAACATAAAAATTGCGAAAAAGTCAAAATTCAAAAGCACCTTCCAATTAACATGTTCTACTCTCCATTGATTATTTATTTTTACAATACCACTCTTACCTTTGAACAATAAAGATATAGATCTGCCAAAATTGTGAGGACATAAAAATGAGCGTAGTGTTCCTCCCTCATTAAGTGCGGTCTGGGCAATGAGAGTTGGCTTGTGTATTTTGAATCGAATAGCAACATGTTTTTATTGAAAAATGTTGAATGACCACTGCGAAAAAGTAAAAGATGTGAGAAAAGTGATTTAAGACCAGAAACATAAAAAAGCCAAAAATTGAGGTGGAAACATTTTAATATTTGCTTTTAATATACGTTAATTTACCTTTAATATTTTTTGGAGCTGGAAAGAGTTTGGGGGGTTATAAAAATTTTTAACGTATGATAGCTCGGTAAACTTAGAATACTGAGAATGATACTAACCTGCTCGAAGAAACAAGTCATTTTTACCAGACAGGTAGAAATCAAACCTTTTAAAAATGATCATCAATATTTTTTTAGAACAAAAACGCGACACCCGGAATCGAAAAGAAAAAGATTGCTCCCGGAAACTTATTGAATGGTTTTTAATTACAAAAAAAATGATAATGTATGCTTTATTTCCATGTTATGTGGCATCAACAGATGAATCTCAAGCTATTTTTGGTGCTGTAAATTTAATTCAGCTGAAGCTGAAATTGTGGTCGACATTTTGGAAATGAAAGTACTTACGTTCTATTTGAGTATTGTCAAATTGAAGATCCGAAGTTTGCATGTGCTCCATTTTCTTGTAGCCTGAAACCAAGAAAAAAACTTCTAACAATACTAGTCATCAATTTAATTTACAGTTTTAAAACATCTGTTATCAGTTTGCATAGCGTTTATGAGGCTTGTTAGAGCATACTTTTATGTTCGAAGCACTCACTGTATTGATGTGTGTTCAAAACATGCGTGCCTCAACATCCTTTTTTGTTTGTTTTTTATATAACAAAAAGACTGATAGATACAAATTGCAGTAATTTGTTGCAGAATTACTTAAACCGATTTTTTACCTGGGTTCTCTGAAAGAAAAGCGGGTTGCTAACTTGTGCATATTATCCCGTGGCCGAAGAGATTTAGAGGGTCAGAGCACAAACACGCCGGTTCTCTGCCATTAAAAGAGCAAACAGCCATTTCATCACATTGATGGTTTCCCGTCTCGCAGGGGTCTGAAAAAAATCATGATCTAAAGCAGAGGTTATCTCTTTGTTTTTACCGCTAAAAACTGCCAATTAAACGTCTCGAACCAGAACCGAAAAAAAAAACACTTTTATTCTCAAGTACTTCTTGTCAATTTATTCAATGTGACAGACTGCCCAGGAGTGTACAGACAACAAAACAAAATGAGTTAGTTTTGAGTTGACAAATAAGTATACTTTTTTTGGCTAGCTCGACCAAGAGCCAGTAAAAATAACGATGTAAGGACCGAATTCAGTTTTTAAATCTGATTTATCAACAGCTGATGGTACCAAAAGACGAGTAGAAACTGAGAATTGTAGTAGTTAGTAATAGGCAGTTACTTACTTTCAACAGCTTGTACAATTGGCAGTTCATCTGAAACATAAAATATTAAATAAAAAAACCCCAACTAAAGTTTTATGAATCTTTTTCTGTTTAAAAAAACATTTAAAAACTCTCGCGCATATATATATATATATATATATATATATATATATATATATATACATATATAAATATATGCGTATGTATATATATATATATATATATATATATATATATATCAATGTATGTATATACATTTATATAATATATCCATATAAAAATATGTATGTATATATATATATATATATATATATATATATATATAAATATATATATATATATATATATATATTATATATATCAATGTATGTAAACTTATATAGATATATATACATATATATATATATATATATATATATATATATATATATAAATTATATATATATATATATATATATATATATATCAATGTATGTAAACTTATATATATATATATATATATATATATATATATATATATATATATATATATATATATATATATCTCAAGATAGACCCCATTCGGGCTCTTTTTCACCATTGAAAACTTTAAAGCTAGTGCTAGATTTTCCGCGCGCGACCTAGTCAAACTGAAACCTAACTGACTAACTGAGTCTGGAAAACACTGAAAAAGAACTGTAAACAGAGCGACAAGAAATATATAAAACATCTAAGTCAAAGGTTTACACAAAATTTGCACAATCAGAAGACGCTTTTAAAATGTCTAGCATCGAGCGCCAAGCACTATTCTATTGATTTTCTTTTTTGAAAGATAAAATAAAGGGTTATTCATTGGGCAGTGATACCAAAAGGAAAAAGTTTGTTGAATAAATGTTGGTCTATCTTGTGTAGTTGCAGTTTTAGACGTGGGGTGCTATCTTTTCTAATTATTGTGGTCGGTTCGCGTCGAAAATTGAGTTCCACTTTTTTTCACTTACATCAGCTCTAGAGGTAACAGAGTTTTAGTATTTTTTAAGAGATCAGCTAGTTGTTCAATTTGTGTTTGCTGAAAGCTGATTTTTTCAAGGATATGCTATTTTCTGTGTTGTAAAAGAAGTTGCGTTTGATCGTTATTTGTTTTAGTAAAATTTGGTTTATCCGCTGTTCACGTAGTTCTACGTTCAGGGATACTCTGGTCTGGCCTTGAGTTTCAAAAACAAATTTATTCTTCTAGTTTTTCAAATGGTTTTTTGCAATATTTGGCAAAAAGAACTTGACACTTCTTTTTCATCTTTTGCGGTAGCTGAGAACACTATTGTTGTTTCTAGCCTAATAGTGCCATTCGGGTCATTGCGTTTGGTTTTAGGAGCCCATTTTCGAAAAAAAAGGTAAATCAGTTTTTTCTTTTCCTGCTGCTTTGACCATATTTAATATGATATCTCTTAGAAAATTTTTTGCAGTGTACGCAGGGTTTTTACTATCAATTGATCATTACGATTTTGCATACGAACTGGGCTTTCCAAAAATAGGTAAATTGAATGAAGGTAACTGAGGAAAATGATTAAATAGAAGGTAGGTGTTTATATGCGGTTACGAAACAATATGGTTTGAGTCATTTATGATTGCCCCTTTTTTGTTGAGTTTTGTGTCTAACAAGATTTAAAAAGTCGTTAAAAAGCCCTCATTTTTGGTTATTCCATGTTTTTCGAGTTTTTTATGATGTATTCAGTAAATTTGGCTGAGCGTTAAGGAGGACTGTGTTCTTTTTTTGCAGCCTCGATAATAGTGTTATGACAATTGGGCGATGTCGGTGTTAAATTTTTCGTTTGTACTTGAGGGAAGCTATGTTGTTAAGCTTATTTGTTTTCAAAAAAAAATCATATATGTTTTCACCAATAAGTGTAGTGTTTTTTTTACGTGATAAAAATTATCGCTACATCACCTAGTAGTAACTGAATCATGCGAGTTTGTATCCATAAATTGTATGTGTGTACAATTGAATACAAATTTTGTACATCTTGTGGGAAACTTTCTACAATGTTTCTGTGCTGCTGTTTATACCATTATGAACGGGTGGCTTTTAGCATTGGAACTTTTTGTATTTTCTGTACGGAATCTGATTTATATATATAATATATATATATATATATATATATATATATATATATATATATATATACTTATATATATATATATATATATATATATATATATATAAATATATATATATATATATATATATGCTTATATCAATAAGTATATATATATATATATATATATATATATATATGTATACATATATATATATATATATATATATATATATATATATATATATATATATATAATTGCAGAGCTACTTATCATTTCAGTTCTGTATAGTTTAAGACAATATTCTAAAGAAAGTTTGAGAAAATTTTAGACAGTGAGTTTTTAAGCTTGCTGATAAGGAAAAAATTTCAAGCCGCGGAAGTAAAATTGCATAATTAACCATTTGAGTTTTTTTTGCGCCTTGCGTCGGTGTTTTGATTTTTGCTAAAGTGCATATCAAAATTTACTGAACTTTTAGGTCAAACATATTTACCTGAAAACACAAACACAGCATCCACTAACAGGTCTGTTTCCCAAAACTCAATAATCAGCTTCTCAATAGTTGAAAAGCACTCGCACTTTTGCGATTTCTGCGAAAACTTTACCACAATCTCTGAACTTTCAAGGTCTTGCAAACACGCCGTTAGACAAGAAACTTGATTTTTACTCCAATAAACCGACTTGACGTCAAAAATTTCTGAGTTTGTAAGCTGCAGGTTATGACTGGTTAGGGTAAAAGTTGTTTTAAACTCAACAAGAGGTAAATATGTAGATAAACAAATAAATAAAAACATTGATTGCGTTTCTCTTGTCCATTTCATTTCCTTTTTCAGTCGTTTCATTTTTTTCAGTTTTTTTTTACTTTTTAGTTTTTGATAGATCTAAAAATGGGAATTTCAAAAAGCTGTTAATCAATCAGAGTAAGAACAACAATGCTGGACAATAGCCAAGTAAAAAATTTCTTTTAGTGCAAAAATATCAAATTCCTGATTTACAAATGAATTCATTTTGAGTGTATAAAAAATAGAAAAATGAATCACAGGTGCATATTGTTGAGCATGTATGATTGGTTCCGGATCAAGTGTAGTCAAATAAAATTTAAAGTACCTCGTGGCAGAATCTCAATAGCGCATCTTAGCCAAAGTGGTTATTTTTCTAATCACTGTATTTTCAAATTAAAATTGTGCTTTGTTGTTTTGTCAGCTGTTTTCACGACTGATCAAGAAAAGAAAGATGTTCTTTAGTGGTCTGTTTTACAAAAACGGCAACCGAAATGATATTCTGAAAGAAGTATTCAAACTAGCAATTTTTAGTACTTCAAATTGCTTTAGTTAATTATTAATTGATTTAAACTCTATATTTTACGCATGCAAATTATTTGCAAACAAAAGCTACATAGTTATTCTAAGCAAAAATAGTTATTCTACTTAGCTATTCTACGCAAACAATAAACTACTTAGTTATTCTACTGTTCCACTTCGGCTGAAGATTGAGAAACGTCTAAAAAGCCAACTTAAGAACTATTTAGGATATTTTAATGAATGTGAACTTTGTTCCCCCTTCAATGTTCAACGGTTATCCTGCAACAGTCTAGTACGGCAATTGTCCATTTTTAAGGCTGTTGCAAGATAAAAGTACATTATGTAAGACTCTTGCAAGATAATGTCTTACAAGGAGCGCAAAAAGGCCTTTTTAGCTTCCTAAGAGAGAGAAAATTTAAATTATAATATAATGAAATAATATAAATAATAATAATAATAATATAATGATATATAATATTATAATAAATATTATTATTATTATATATTATAATAAAAATAATATAAATCTTAAATTACTAAGAATTATCGCTATTTGAAACGTCTGATCAACTTTTCTGCGTTCATTTTTTTGCAACTCAATTGAGTACAGTAATTAGTTTTTATTGCATTTGAACCCTACGCCTTTTTTTTTATCAGACTGCAGTCAACGAAGTGTCATCTTTCACTAGCGAAGTTGAAAAAAGCATTCGAGACACTAAGCTGGAAGGCTTTCATGGCTTCAAAATAACGATTAGTGAATCAGTTGTCATGAAACCAGTGGTCCAAATTCGTTATCATCGGCAAAATAGATATGCAACTTTCTGTAAAAGTTTTCGAAAAAAAAGTTATTAGCAAAAAAATTTAAACAATGTACTAACTTTATTAGGACTGCCGATATGCTATAGAAGGACTTTCAAAGGGATTGGAAGTCTAGCAAAAGTGAACAATTAATATTTCGCCAAGTACATATTTAATCAGTGAGAAAACTTAGCTTATCGCAATTCAATACGTAGATCAAATATTCGGCGTTTATTTGGTGCAAAGTTGATCTTAGTTTAGAAAAGTTAATTTAGTTGTTGGATTTGAACCTAACAAAATATTTTATCTGACTGCAGAAAAATGGAAAAAAGATTATGGACACCAAGCTGGAAGATTTGCGTGGCTTTAAAATCATCTTTTTTGTTTCTATTGATCCAGTCGTACTTGGTATTCACAATACTTTTTTGTTAAACGCAAATAGCAAATATTTTTTCTGGAAAGGAGTGGATCAAACACGTTATCAACGGTAAAATTTATATGAAAGTTGAGGACGGAGAAAAAAAAGTTAAACAAAAAAATTTGGATTCAAGTTTTTGACATTTAACAATATGCTATCTTCATTAGGAGTGCCATTCTGCAATAGAACAATTTTTAAGCAAATTGTAAGATCAGCTGTTCTGCGTCCTTTCGGTTAATTGTGTAATACAAAAAATTTGAGCCAATCATTTTTCATGGCATTTAAACCATACGTACATTTTATCCGGCTACAGTCAGTGAAAGGTCTTACTGCACCAGTAAAAAAAATATATTAAAGACACGAAGCTGGACTTAAAGTAATCGTTTTCGATGCCTACTAAAATAGTCTCACTTGGTGTAGACAATTTAAGTTAAATAAACAATTCCTTGATCATTTTTTTAAATCAGTGGTTCAAATATGCTATCACCCGTCAAGTTGCTATGAAACCTTCTGTTTAAACCGGAGAGAGAAAATGGTCCAATGAAAAAAAAATAGATCCACGTTTTTTACTCAAATCGGCGTTTTTCCCTCAATAAAAGCACCGTTCTGCCATAGAACGACTTCAATGCAATTTGAACGACAGAAAAAAGACCATACACGTTTTTAGTCTTGTATACAATTGATGAATATAAAAAATTGTCGCTAAAAAAACAAAAGATCAAATTTACTGCGTTTTTTATGTATATGGTTTTGCTCAACTTACTTAAACCAACTATTTTTTCGACATTTGAGCTCAATAAATTCTCTATCCGAATCTTGTCAGTGAAACCTATTATTTCACGAAAGAAAGATAAAAAACCATAAACACAAGGCTTGAAGTCTTTAGGGGCTTTAATGTTAATTGTTTTGGGGCGTTCTAAAATAGTTACAATTGATGAAGATTAAATATGTCTAGGAAACGCAAAAGGGGTCATTTTTAAGGAAACGAGCGATTAAAATATGCTATCACCGGTAAAATACATATGAAGTTTTCTGTTAAGCCCCGGGAGATAAAAAAGGCCGAAAATTTTATAAGCCCCATTGACCCCATGAAAATAAACAAGGTGCTAAACTCAGTAGGAATGCTGTTTTGCAATAGAAAGACATTGAAAAACTGAAAGGCTGACAAAAGTGACTATTTAAGATTTTCATCTAAAATGAGCTTCGTAAGAGCTCTATAGAGTCAAAATCACTACACCTATCTTACATAAACTGATTTTCATAATTTTAGTCTGGCACTAGACGTTCCAGGAGGACTTAACGTGCCTGAATGGTCAAAAGATGGCCGTTTTTCAATGCTCACTTAGTTGTCTACATAACAATTTTCCAAAAATTATGAAAATTTACTGCACTTTCATTTTGAAAAATGGAAGCAGATACTATCGAACGAGTCATCAATGTTGTTTAAAAAGTTAAATAAAAAAATGTTAGATGATCGTTTAGGTGTATGGTGGACCCATTTTTACTATCAATTGGTTTATATGGTGTTTGATACCTATAGATGATATTGATGATAATGTGTGACTGTTATCAGAACAATCTTTTGTTTATAATGAGCAAAAAAATAAGATCAACTTTTCTGCGTCAATTAAAGAGTTTGATCCCATTCAATTTACAGATTAATGTTGGTTTCTAGGTTATTAGAGCCCTATTAACAATTTGATTTGAGCGGACTTAGTGAAACAAAAAAAGTTTGAGACAAAAAAATTGAATAAAAAGATGTAGATACGAAGCTGGATGTCTCTGGAAGCTTCATTATTGCGTTTTTCCTGGAGCATACAAACATAGTAACAATTTTTGTAGACAATATTATTAAAAAATTATATAATTTTCTTTTGGTAACCAGGTTTCAAATAACGTTATCACCGTAAGGTACAAACTGAACTGTGTGCTACAAATTGAAATTGATTAATGGAAAAAACTTTTTAAAGAAAAAAGTTTAGAACATGAACCCTTACCATTTATGCCCCTGAAAATTTTTTCAGAAAAAATATTTTATTGTAACGCAAAACGTAAACTCATATTTTCTACGTCAATTAGGTGCATGGTGCGGCTCAACTTAAAACTGAAAGAAGGTTATATGATAATTGAACTCTAGCTATAATTAACTGTGACTGAAATCACTGAAACAATTTTTCTCCAAAGGGTAAAATTGTTTAAGACAACATAAACAAGAAGCTTGAAACCGGTTGAGGTTTTTTATTACGGATTCAGGCACCTACTAACATAGTTACACTACTTGTAGACAATTTTAGTCTAATAAACGATAAACGAAACGAGTTTCTAAAAACTAGTAGACAATAAACGCTTTCAAAGGTAATGGTAATAACGCAACTTTTTTTCGGGCCTGAGAGCAACTTAAACTAAAAGAAAAAAGTTTAAACCTACTTTATTAGGAGTGCCGTTCTACTATAGAACGACTTCAGAACCAACTAGAAGGCTTACGAAAATACCATTTACAACTTTTACAATGAGTTAAAAATTTCTAATTTTGGGCCAAAATTATTACCTATCTGTAATACTCAATGATAATATGGTAAAAAAAAAACTTTAATTCGTCAAATACAACGCATGTAGAGCTTTGAGATGAACTCTATAAGATCTCCATAGGTCTAATTGTTTTCAACCTAATTTACATCAAACAGAGTTCCACAATCTTTTGTCTTGCACTACATTATCCGAGAGTACTCTATGTGCCAAAACGGCCAGAAAATGGAAGCTTTGAAAGAAAAAGATTAACAGGTTAATGCGTCTTTCATAAAAGTTGTTGGAAACGGCTACAAGTCATCAATTATTTTCACACAATTAATCAGAAAAAAAACATTATGTTATTGTTACGCAAAGCAAAAGATCAATTCTTCGGTAAATGTTATATGTATTAAGAAAGTCAAATTTCCACAATCAAAATATTTGAACCCAATATATGATATTGTGAGAGCGGAGTCAATGAAATTCCAATTTTTATGAGAGAAAAAGCAAGCAATGAATTATGAACACAACCTAGTCACAATTGGGGTAGAAAAGATTAAACTAATAAACAATCAATGAAACTTTTTTCTGGAAACGAGTGATTTAATTTCGTTATCAGTGGTATAGTGATGTGAAACTTTGTTTTTTGGCCGAAGAGAAGAATTTGATCAAACGCAAAAAAAATTACCCCATTGTTTGTTTTTTTTACTGCGTGCTAACCTCATCAAACGTGTTTTTCTGCTATAGAACTACTTTAAAAAATTGGAGGCTAGCTAATTTGACAAAAACGTTATTTTATTGCACCACAAAGCGTTACATCACTTTTCTGCGTCTGCTAGTTGTATGACACGGCTTAATATGCTACTACCAAATATTTATTATGGTATTTGAACAAAGTAAAACAGAAAGAAGAAACATAAACACCAAGCTTGAAATTTCTGGAGGCTTTAAAAGCTTTTTGGTGCCTACTAGTTTAATCGCAATTGGCGTAGGCAATATTAAATTAAAAAAATATTTTCTTAAAAAAAATAAAATTTTCTGAGAGCTCTGAGGCCAGCATTTCTACACTTTTTACAAATTGAACTGGTTTCCACAACTTTCAGTCTTACACCAGATGTTCCAGGAGGCCTTATGGTGCCTAAAAGGATAAAATGCACAAAGTTTTTAGGCCTCGCAGAATTATGTTTATAACATTACCATAAAAGTGTCAGAGGTTAGTGTGTCTTTCATAGAGATATTGTAAACAGCTGCTATCGAACAAGTCGTAAAACATTTTCACATATTTAATAAGAAAAAACGTTTCCTTGCCGTTATGCAAAACGTAAGCAACAATTCTGCGCTCAATAAGTTTTTGGTCCAATCAACTATATGATTACAGTTGTTTTTTAGTGAATCTGAACCCTATTAATAATTCAATTTGACCGGAGTCAAAGAAACTATTCATCTCAAGAGGGAGGAAAAGCTTAAACTATTGTTAATACCTGGCTGGAGGTTATCGGAGTTTTTTGTCACGGTTTTCTGTTCCTACTATAGATATAGGTTTTGGTATAGACAACCTTAAATTACTAAACGGTCTATGAGTCATTTATTTTTTATTTCTATTTATAAATAAATGACTCGGTTTATTTATTAAGTAAATAAACGGTTTATTAATTTTTAAAAAAGTGGTCCCAATGCGTTACGATACCGCCGGTTCAGATTTTATGAATCTTTCTGTTAAGGCCAGAGAGAAAAAATGATTAAACAGTGTGCATGGAGTTAGTAAAAAGATTTAGCTCAAGAACGAAACGATTCGCAGACCTTCATAAACACCTGGATGGAGGCTTTATTATTACTTGGTAGCTACTAACCAAACCAAAAGAAATAAGCAAGAAAAACTAAATATCAAACAATTGAGGAATCCAGTTTCTGGAAATCAGTGTTTGAAGTACGTTATCACCGATGTTATGAATTTTTCTGTATTGGCCGGAAAGATAAATGGATTTAAGACCAAAAAAATATGAACACAACTATTGACTTTCATTTATCTGTGAGTTTCAATAGGGGTACTGTTCTGCTATATAACTGTTTTCAACAGGATAAGTTGGCTTAAAATATAACTATCTGCGGTTTTCGACATGAACACATATAATCAGAAAAAAGGTGATTTTTATCGCTACGCAAAACGTAAGATCCATTTTTCTGCTTCAGTTATATGTTTTGTCTAACTAAAAATATTGACAGTTCGTTTTATAGCTTTTGATCCCCAATCAGAGTTCAATTTGATTTGAGCCAGTGAAATGATATATTTCAAGAGAGAAAAGTTGTGTAAACTTTTGTAAACACACAACTGGAAGACTCTGGTGAACTTTTTGTCATCCTGTTTTACTAATAACCTAAACGCACTTGTTTTAGGCATTATTAATTTGAAAGGTTTTTCTTGAATCATATTCATGGAAGTCAGTGTCTCAAAAACCTTAACACCGGTAAAGTACCTACAAAACTGTCTGTTTGGCAGGACAGAAAAATTGAATTCAGGAAAAAAATATTTGCCTCATTTTTTGAATTTCAGCTATGTGTTAACATCAATAGTAGTGCCGTTCTGCTACATTGCTTTTTTCAGGGTTAAAGTAGGGATAGTAGAAGTGATCACTTACAGTTTTTGCTATGTATACGTTCAATCAGAGAAAGTGTCATTTTATCGATACGCAAAGATAATTTTTTCTGCATCCACTAAGTGTTTCAACGAACTTGGATTAGTTTTGACTTTTTTTTGTTATATTTGAGTTCCGTTCAATTTTACTGGCGTCAGTGATATGATTTATATTAAGAAAAAAAATTTAAAAAAAATATTATAAACACCAAGCTGGAATTCTCCAGAGGTCTTATTATCACGTCTTTTGGTAGCTATTAACCTTGTCATTTTGATGTAGGCAATATTAATTTTAAAAACTTTTTATTGAATCATCTTTCTGAAAAATACTGTTTCAAATACGTTATTACCAGTAAAGTAAATGTGAAACTTTCTGTTTAGGCCGGGAAGAAAAATTGATATATTGTAAAAGAAATTCTGATTACAATTTATATGCTTCAACTATCTGTAAGCCTCAATAGGAGTGCCATTCTTTTTAGAACAATTTTTAAAACAATTGGAACGTTAAAAAAGTTGATAGTTTTAGCCATCTACACAATTAATCAGGTCAAAAACGTTATTTTATCGCTAAGCAAAACGTAGGATCAAATTTCAACATTGGTAATATTTTTGTTCTGTCGACCTGGAAATGATCAGACCTGAGCTGGTAGAATGACTAGTTTTTGTGGTAACTATCGATCAGCTTGAATTAATTGTAGTGTACTTTCGCGGTACCATTTCAGCGTATCTTGATTTCTGTTATCGTTTATCAATCATTACAATACGCATCAGAATATATTTGAAACTTTAAGCGAACATTGAACAGCCTTCTCTTGGTGAAATAGGCGAACAAATTTGGCGATTAGAGTTTCCAGCTACAAATTAACGAGTTGAAATCATTACGGGCGTCTACCTGTACCAAAATTTTTCCATAAATTTCCAGATTTCACTTTTTCTCTAATAATACATGGTGCGTGTGAAACATACTTTCAAACATCGCGCAGCAAAATGCGGTGCCCTATATAGAAATTTCAGTCGGTGGTTTTCATTTATAAGCTGGAATATAAAAAAGTGGTATCTACTTTCCACCGCAAAAGACTTTTTGCGGAAGCGCATACCACAGAGAATTATATGGCAGATTATTTGCAGTATAATCTCTCATTTTAGTAATCTTTATACATTAAATCGTTAAAGGATTAAAATTTTGTGAATGCCTTTACAGCCGCACGAAAATATATTTTTTGCATATATTTGATCTTATTTATCATTTTTACGCTTTTTAATTCCACAAAATATAAGCGCTTTTCGCATTGAATATAAGTTGGCAGCGGATAACGTCAGCCACGTTCTCTGTAAGTAGTTTTTTGTGGTAGCGATAGACGCTTTTAATGATATGTAATTAAAGGAACAAGATGTCAATAAACCAATCAGGAATTAAATGAAAATATAAGTTTTACAGTAGTTTAAGTATTAACTTTACTTTTCAAAAATTTAACTAAAGTGAACAAGATGGTCAACATTCAACAGTTGAAAGTTGATCTTCAGAGCAATGTAAGATTGACAGGCAAATTCACAGTCAATAATGTTTTTGTTCATTGTGCTGGTGTTAAAAGAACGTTAGTGACAACAAAAAAAATCATCATTTTCTATTAATTTTTTTGGATTCAGCAAGCTGCTTTCATAAAACACTTAAAACAGCGTCTTAAATTGCGCAGACAGCAAATCCAGAAAACAAACTGAATACACAATAAATAATTGGCTGACGAAAATTTTTCCCAGTGGTGCTGATAGGAGTAAAAGATAGTTCTCCTTAGCACAGAAAGTGAAAAAAAAGCTCAACTTAGCGCATAGGACATGTTTTTGAATAAATAATAGCGCCATGAATGTTCTGATCAAGTACCATGAACACTGTAAAACGAACGTGCATCAATCCACGATAGAAATTGATTTGATTGTTTTGAAGTGAAATTTTAAAAATGTGATTTTCAAATATCTAGTGAAAAGTTCAAGACGATAATTTTTATCAGAAAATCCAAAATGATTACTCGATTCCATGACTGATAGTGTTTTGTTTATTTCCGAAAGTCATGGCATATTTCTCACGGTCAAAGGAAATTTTCTGTTAGTGACTGTTATCATTTTGCTCTTAAATTTCCAAATAACTTTAGCGATTACAACTAGGGACCAGCGTTTCTAGAAGCCAATTTTCTATAAAAAAAAACTTAATGTTATTTTGCGATTATTCTTTGATGATGCTTGTGACAATACTTAGGTACGCACTGATAAGTACACTTAGTTTGAGAAATTGCAACATGAAATTAGTGTTTTTACCTCCGAAACCATTTTTTTGCACAGCTATAGTGTTTTGGTTTTGATGAATGTCTCGGCTGGAATTTTTTACATGAGTTCAATCAATCCTATACATAATTATAGTCCACAAAATTTAATTATTCAACTTCTGAGACAGGGTTGATGTATGTCAATGTTTTAAAATTAATGATGATACCATTCACATTTAAGTCTAACTTTGGGTTGGTGACTCAAGTAACTGCGATAAAGAAAAGGGATCAGGACTTAGTTACAGTTTCGAGCATAAAAGTTTTGCGCCGGATTGCAACGGCTTCTCTCCTGTCAATTTTATCCTCTTTTTTACACCGCCCAGTTCCTTTCAGTGGTTTACAAAAATTTTCTGCACGTTACGTTTTTGCTGTGAACTTTTGTGAACCATATTATCCGATACAGTGTAAAATACCGTTGCATAATTTGATAAAACATTTTTTCGGCTAACTAATTGTTCCCCTTTTCTGTTCCACATTTGTTTTCACCAGGATACCAAAAAATAACATATTGAGGCAATCTATTTTTTCTCAAGGTTTCCTAATAACTTAAGATAGAAATTGATTTGGCAGAGTGCCCGAGGAACAGTTAAAGACAATTATCCGTGCTGTTTTCTTGGCATATAATTTTTATCTCGATGTCTTAAAATTTTGGAAAAAAAACAAGAAGCTTTAGATGTACTGCACGCTGTACGTATTCACCCATTTCTTCAATACCACAAATGATGAACAACGCTTTTTTATTTGAAGCTAGTAAGAAAAGTATTTTTTTAGTTTTTACAGGTTTCATTCACTTAAGACAAGGGTTCCTTTTGAGGCACCAAGTTTCTTGAAACATCAAATATATCTCTATCGACGCTAACCTATATAATCAGAAAGAAGATTTAAAGAAACAGGTCGCCGTAACAAATATTTCATCGTTCAAATGTTGGGCTACAAAACGCACTGTACGTCAATTTATTTACAAAAACAAATTATCAAATTTTTGACATATTAATTGCTTTTTAGTGCTTAGGGATTTCATTTTATTCGGTTGGTCATGTGGTCTGCAATTCAAAATTGCATCGCTGATTGGTCAGAAAAAAACAATAAATCATTTCAATACGTTCTCTGAATTCCCTGGTTTGAGTTACGGTAAACGCCTTCTGGTGCTCCAGATTCTCTGACTTTGTATGCTTCACACATGGTTCACTGAAACTGGCAAACCAAATCTTATACTCAACTTGAGCTTGAGTCTTCAAAATAGAAAACGATTCTTAAGTTTGTGAATGCGTGGTAATGTTGATTTGCTGATAAAGAGGTAGTTTGAGCCTGAATTTGCGTTTAACTTAATGTTCGATATTCACTAAATTGTTGCTGGTAAACATATTCTTTTCTACTGTTTAGTTTGGACTTGAAAGATTGTTTATTTGATAAGCTTGACAGATTGTTTATTTGTTCAAAAAAATTTTCAAATCAAAAGTTCAATTGCTATATTTTCAAATAGGGTGGTTAATTCAAATCCAAAAATTGATCTAGAAAAATAAAAATTTAGCTGTATATAGAGGCAGACCTATTAAAACAAATACACACACGCACACACACACAAATATATGTATATATATTTATATATATATATATATATATATATATATATATATATATATATATATATATATATATATATATATATATGTGTATATATATATATATATATATGCATGTGTGTGTTTGTGCTTATATGTGTGTGTGCGCTGAAACAAGTTAAAAATAGAGTATTTTATGCTGACCACCAGAGCTGAAACAGGTTCAAACAGAATGGTTTTAGGCTGACAAGAATTATACAATAATGTTAATTAGGCTGATAATTGCATGATAATAGTTATGAACAGATCAAATTCAGGATAAAATCAGAGGTGCCATTTTACACTGAAAAAAAAGACTGAGACTGATCAGTTTAGATTGTGACATGAAAAGAATCTGCACAAGTATAAAAAAAAAGTCTGTATACAGTCTCTGGATTTACAATGGTTCGGTACTGCAATGCACTGGGTGCTCAGCCCGGATTTATCATAACTGCTCAATTAAATAGAGAGGAGGCTCGAGCTGCTATTAGGTGATTGTTTATTTTGTCCAGCTTTTTATCAACTCAGAAATCGATTAATCGCTACAAATTTAAGCTCTAGGTTTTAAAAGTGAACTTTGTTACTTAGAATGCTTAAAATCCACAGGCTACAAATTAAGTTGCTATATTTTCCCATGAATTGATGCGCCAAAAATGTTAATTTTTACCTAAATAGAAGTTTCATTGTTACCTGAAGAAACTTTTTCATCATCTTTATAATCCATTCAAACTCTTAGTTTGACCAGAAGTTCTCTTTAAGCGCTTTTTAGTATCAGTTGTTCAGAGAAAAAAAAATATGGCAAACAAGGTATTCTGTGCTTATTTATTTAAAGTCTTATTCCTAAAACTAGATGTTGCTTACAGACAAAAATTGAGCTTAGGTTAAATCTCGGTATAAATGTTTGAAAGAACATTCACGCGGAAGTTCGAATCGCATATCAAACAAACCTTGATTGCGGTAGTTAAGCTCATATTTTGTTTTATGATTTGAATTGTGCTCAAAAATCAAGACTGTCCAGTCTAAATTGGGACATGAACAGAGTACTGACCATCCTATAGATATCAGAATGTTTCTAGACTGATTCAGCGCTGATTTACTCTGCAACCAAGCTCCAGGAGATGGTTGTATATAACCTAGTTAAAATGAAAAAATATTCCGATTATTAATTGAACTTTGTTTTTAAGAGAACGTCAGTCATTTAATCAAGATTTAAGCACACACGGGAAACCTTTAAAATGCCGAAAATCTCCATTGCCAGAAGTTAAAAACCAGATATTTCCATGTACGTATCGAGAAGTACACTTCCATTTGAGAAATTTTAATATTCCAATTTTTCAGCAGAGTAACTTGACTCGGCAGCAGTCTCATCAAAAGTCTCCAAAATCTTGATTATCACAGGTTGCTCATCATACAATTTTCTTGGATCTCGTAAAGGTCATATATGATCTCTGGTATTCATACAAGGTCTTATATGGTTCGTAATCCCGGTAATCATACAAAATGCATACAAAAAATAACTGTAAACGATTTCAACCGTAGCGGCTACCATCAGTTAATGGTATATGACAATTGTCTTACTTAGACTTCAATTGATTCCCTGAAGCTATTTGAACCGATAAAAAGGAGTCAATTCGTTTGTTTCTTTTGTCAAATCAGCAATTTCTTGTTGTTTTCTTTTGAGGGGGAAAATTCCGAATTGGTCACATTCAACCAAAAACTTATATCCAATAAACTTTTGTTCTTCAGAATATCAATTGCAAAGTTTCTTGTACCGCTGATTGAGGCGTTTGAACGCGATTAAACTGAATATTGTTCTGATAATTATTCGTTTGAATTCCAGTAAAAACCAGAGTGCTCCCAAACCAGAAATACTTTTATGATCCTTATATTAAACCCAGGAAATCCAAGATGATCTTCGTACGAAATCAGGAAAATTATATATGATCCTTATATGAAATCGATTGAAGTTTTTCCTAGCACAACGAGGAAAGCCTAGCAGATCTTACATGGCATTCTCTAGTAATACAAGGACTAACAACTACTTTCTCGCCGTACGGGTACTTTTATGATTTTTTGACATCTTATATAGATCATTATGATTTCTTCAATTTCATACAAGGATCATGTGTTTTCTGGCTTTCATATTTCTACATAAATTGCTTTTCCGCGTTTTTTGAGGTATTGTGAGAGGTTATTCGTGATTTAAATCCTTGGTTTCCCATAAGAATCATTAATGATTTCCTTGATTTCATGTAAGGATTATATATGATTACCCGGATTTCATTCAAGAATCATATATGACTTCCTGGGATTCATAAAAGAATAATGTATGGTTTCCTTGGTCTTATTTTCCTCTTATTTTGGTTTTTTAAGCTTTATGGAATGTGAACAGTGAATTAAGTTCTAGTTTTCCCGCAAAAATCATACATGATTTCTTGGATTTCACTCAAAAATCATATATGATTTCCTAGGTTTCATGTAAGGGTCATATATGATTTCCTCGGTGCCATGCAAGGTTCCAATATAATATCCTTGGTTCCATGCAAGGATCATATATGATTTTTTTGGTTTCATGCAAGGATCGTACTAGGAAATACGTTATGATTTGTATGACATCATCTATGATCCTTGCGTGGAACCAAGGAAGTGGCGACCTGGGATCTTTCTTTCGTGCTCCTATTCAAGTGCTTTTGATTCTGATTCAACCTAATTAAGTTTTGTCGGGAAATCATCAGTTTTAGAATGTGCGAGTTTTTCCTACACGCCTGAAGTTATCGGTGACTTCACGCAGAGTCACGTAACCGATAAGTGAAGGTTGGGAAGACAGCAGACAGACGATATGAGACCATTGTCGACTTATGAATTGACTCCAGTAGGAGGAACTTCAATATGAATCAGAACCTGGTTGAAATAGTGGCAACTTACCCCCATCCCCCCTCCGCTCCACCTCCTCCCCCTGCTTCCCTGGTAATGAGTGAATTTAAAACTTGCAAAAAATTCTGAGGCTGATTCAAAACTTACAAGACTCTTGCAAAAATCTCGCAAGATATAATCGAGGTAAACAATCGAATCACGAAACTAATGTTTTAGAAAACACCATTGAAGCAAATTGTTTCTTATTAAACAAGTTACAAAACTGAAAGAAATAGAGAAGTTTTTAATCCGGATTCAAAAACTTGCAATAATTTTTCAAGACTCTTGCAAGCCATAAAATTCTGAAAATAATTTCTAGTATTTTCGGTAGCTAAAACTAACAAAAAACAAAATAAAAAACTTTTATAACAATTTTGATCAGAAGAACTGATTCTAAATGACTTTTTATCGTAGATACCTGTTTAATGTGAAACTTTGCAAGATTTTTGCAAGGTTCGTGCAAGATTTCGAGTTCAAATAACTGACAACAACCTACAAAAAACCTAAAAAAAACTGGAAGCATTTCGAATTATTCAAATTTTTCTTTAACTGGAATTTTACCTAATAAACAAAAAGAACAATTTAAAAACGAAAAATTTTTATCTAAACCAACACACGGAAACTTATATGATTAATCATAATTCGCGAGGAAAGCACAACAAACTTATTGTAACACACAACTTGCCGTCAAATTGTCCTGTTGTCTCGTTGTGCCAAACGGTAACTTTTTATTTTGCCTTAAAGCGACTTGCGTTAATTCAAACAATCTTTCAAATATCAAATGGCAAGGAAATTGTTCAAATCCATGATTCATAGGTTTTGCAGCACTTTTGTAACTGCCTTATAAATCTTAAAACAAAATGTATACCGTTCATTAGCTAGTAATATCGAAGTGCATAACGTCTTTTTAAAAAATAACAGCTCTTTAAGTTAAAAACAAAAGTCGTTAGACATCTTAGTCCCTTATTTAAAAATTTGTATACGCTTAAATGAAACAAACAACTATTGTATCGATTTTTCTTTTATTTCAAACGATAAGGTTCTCTGTCAAAGGTAGGAATTTGAAGATAATTTTTCCTTATTGTTTCTACAATACCAAATTACCGAACTAATTTAGACATATGCGTTGACAGTATGTTACTGTTGACAGTTTTCATTAGTCATCTTTGCCTCCTTTCATTATCTCCTGGATAAATGTTCTATTTTAACGCAAATTGGAAAACTTTTAAGTAGAACAAAAATTTATCAAATTTGTAGCGTTTTTCTGCTTACTATCCAACACACTTCTCAATTTTTAAATAAAAAAAGTTTGTCTATCTATCTCTCTGTGTTTTTCTCTCTTTCTCACACCTCTCTCTCTCTCTCTCTCCTTCTCTTTCTCTCTCCATCTCTCTCTCTCTCTCTCTCTCTTTCTATATATATATATATATATATATATATATATATATTCACTTTTTTCACACATTTTCATCTCCCTCTTTTTGTTGTCATTATCTCTTTCTCTCGTTGCTTTCTGGGCATTTGCTTCATCGCTTCTCTCTCTCTCTCTCTCTCTCTCTCTGTCTCTGTCTCTGTCTCTGTCTCTCTCTCTCTCTCTCTCTCTCTCTCTCTTTCTCTCTCTCTCTGTCTCTCTGTGTCTGTCTGTCTCTCTCTCTCTCTCTCTCTCTCTCTCTCTCTTTCTCTCTCTCTCTTTTTCTTTGCTTATGGGAAAATCTCTTCTTTGTGCTTTCTAGGATTGCCTTCTGGGCAAATTCGGTTGTCGTTTGCTCGTTTTCACGCTCCTTCGTTTTTGTTTTGCTCGTTTTGCTCTCACTCGTTTCGCTCATTCATTTCTACGCTCGTTCCTTCTTTTTACTTGTTTTGCACTAACTCTCTTTTCGTTCGTTCGCTTTCACGCTCCTTTGTTTTTGCTTCGCTCGTTGTGTCGCTGGTGTGTTCCTTATCAAATTCATTAATGCATCGGCTGTAGTCTTTAAAGAAGCGAAAAAGGCTGATGCAAAAGCTAGAACAATTTTACTGCTGCAAAATCCGCACCTTTGCAGGCTCTTCATTTTATCTTGCATACTTTTCGTTTCATCTTGCAAGTAAAATTGCAACATGAATCCAAAAGCTTGTAAGCAACTTGGTACCCGAATGCATTCACTTGCAAGATTGCTTCAAAGTTGCTTGTAAGTTTCTCAATTCGGCGATCACTAAGGTTATTAGACATCAGCAGTCTTTTCATAAAATCTTCTGAAATTAATGTCTATTCCAGGATCCCAATCTTTCGTTTTTTTACAATCAAACCGTATTTTGGAAACAAAATCAAGCATTAAATAAAAGAAACCTTTTCACTGCTTTAGTAGCGTTAATATTCGCAAAAGCATTTTGTTGAGTATGTTTGAAGTCGCTTCGAGCTCACTGTACAACAATTACTCTCAGTTATGTTCAAACGACGCACAAAATAACATCAGCGAGAGTTGAATTGATCAGAATAATTTTTGACAAAGTTCATTTTTCAGCTCTGCATGGTTAATATTCGACCAGCTAATATGGCATTAAGTATATAATGATACTTGTTAATAACAATCGAAAAAACGCAAAGTTTTGTGACGCAAAATGTTATCATAAGTGTATTCTTTTGTTTGATTTGAATTGCTTGATTTTACGCTAATAAAGTTTGAAATAATTCTACATATAAATTATTTGGAGTCAGATTTAAAGCATGATCCCATTTTTGGGTTCAAGCCTTCTATTTATTGCCTCGCTATTTGTTGCAACAGGTCAGTTCTTTTTCAATTCAAGAAAATGATAATTCAGCTCAACTGTATTGAAACGCAATTATTAACAAAACTTTTGGCGAGTGTTTTTCTGTGTCTGAACATGAACAGACAAAAATCCCTTAAACGCACAAAATTTTGGTTAACGCGAAAAAGTCTGATCAGCGCAGAAAAAGATCTTTCCGTCTGCCAACAATTTTCCTCTGTTTAGAACCCGCAATTTTTGTATTAGGGTGCCCAGACTGAGATTCCAGACGGAAGCAAGTATGACCAGGCCGGTCATACTTGTTTCCGTCTGGGACCTCAGTCTGGGTACCCTAATACGAAAATTGCGCATTTGAAACGGAGAAAAATTGTTGGTACAATCAGTATCAGCAAGACAAAAATGAACTCAACCCCCTTTTTTCGGATTCGTCGGCATGATCGAGTCAGACCTAGGAAATCCTAAAAATTGTCGGTTTTCAATCTTACAAAATTTGCATGCACGAATTTGCCGGTATGTTTGATTTCAAAAGAAGGATATCTTGTTTTCTCTTCAAACCAGAAATTGTCGTTTTGAAAAAAAAAATCAGTTTGTTCAGTTTTAAACGTAAAAAGTTGCTGGAATGCTCTTTTCGATGACACATCTATATCTTGCAATATGTGCTTTTTTGTCTGGTTACATTAGATCTTCTGTCAGTGGACTGAACTCATAAGAGAATATGATATTCGAGTCTATTAGTCTTTCAAAGTGCATTTTTTTCAAAGTGTTCCACGCCTTTCTTGCAAGATCTTGTAAGTTTCTTTCAAGGTAAGCGTCTTTGCAAAATCGCAATATCTTTCAAGATAAGCGTCCGGTTTCGTCCAGATCATCTATTTTTACAACTCGAAGAAAATTATCGGAGGTATATCTTGTCTCTCGTGCCTCTATTTAAGGAAAATTATACATTGTTTTGACTTTTTTAACGATTAGATCCCTTTTCTTGCAAATCTTGCAATATAACCATTTTTCTGGCAGATCTTGCAGGATAACCATTGTTCTGCCAGAATCTTGCAAGATAACCGTTTTTGCAAGATTTTGGCAGAGTCTTGCATGATAACCATCCGGTCTCGCCTGGGATTTAGAGTGGGGAATAATGAAGTAGTTCTCTATCAACGCTAAATATGTCTGATAATAAGATAAACGAGAATTTGCACTTAGTTCGATTAGGTATCTCAACAATATCAGGAAGATAATTTAAAAAAATTTTTCACCATTTCCCGAAAAGATTTTCTGGAAGAATTGCAAAGGAATTGTTGATAATAACTTCTATAATACCATTGGATTTAGAGAAATGAAACATAGAATGAAACTTTAAACAGAGAAATAAACCTTGTACAGAAAATTTGACAATTTCTATCATCTAAGACCAAACAAAATGATAAAATTTTACGTTTTCGGGCCTAATATACTAACGTTTTCATACGTTTTGGAATCTGTCAAACAAAAGATTTCTTTCATTTAGAACCAACGATAAAGAAAGTCCAAGAAACTTCAGCATTTACGCATTTGAAAACCTTGAAAGTAAAGATCTCGAGCAAAATTTGTTTCTACTGTGACGTTATCTCTTCTGACATGGTGTTCCAGTTTTACCCTCCAACCTTTGGAACATAAAGCATGATGGGGTTTACGGTTTATAAAAAACAGAATAGAACCTCTGATAGTGTACAAGAAAATGAGATGAAACTTTTTTCAACTTGCATATCCAACCAGATGAATAGAAAAGTAATACAGTTGTTCAAAAAAATTCTGTTAAGATTTTAGTTTTTCCCGCTCTTTTCGAAAACCATCTGATCGCTTGTATAAAGCTCCAAACCACTATTTGCAAAAACTGATTTGGGAAACTTGTTCATCATATTAGAATGTTGTGAGAGAGAGAACAACCAGACAGAAATTTTGTTTGAAATAAGCTTAACATAAAGTGACCAGGGATTCTGTTTGTTCAGCTTACACTTTGTGAGAGAAATGAAGCCCCGGGTTACAAAAAAGAACGCGAGAATGGGTCTTAGGAGGTGGGAAAACTCCGATAGCTTAAGACCACCCTAGTCCAGGCCTAGCCTAAAGAAAAGAACCAAATATTCTAGTGGGGGGTCAAAATTGTCCAAAATTGCAGACACGCTTCCTAATTAAGGTGTAGAAAAACGCTTTTCATGCACTGAGCAAAAGTCATTTCATAGGAATTTAAGATCCAGCATGATGCTTTTTGTGTCGTAAATGATGTTTGCATCGGTCGAGCAAAACCGTTTACATAAGTTTGCTTTTTCGCAAATGTAGAAAAAGAAACTTATTTGTTTTCTTTTGCCACTGCTGAACATACTGAAGTAGCAACACCTGTTTTAAACAGTAGTCCACAACTGCAGTCCAACCTGAAACAATGTTGGGAACAGCAAAAACCTTTTGCGATTCTTAAGATGAAGCAGTTATTGCAGCTGAACTATATTGCCACATTACTTGATTTGATGAAACTAGGTAGGTTAATTATGATGACTTTCTTTCCATAAGCCATGCTGACATTTGGGCGTTAGTTAGTTGTATTATCTTCCAAAATTACTAAATATCAATTTTTAAAAAATAATGCTGATTTTTGGTAGAAGAAGGAGCATACATGCTCACTAATTTATAAGCAAAAGGGAGCAACAAATTTTTGAGACAAAAAGGGAGACTCGTGAAAAATAATTTATTCGTTCATGATTAGATAACAGCTAGACCCATTTTCTGTAATCTGT
>NC_134478.1:52239310-52286810 GCF_964194025.1 Convolutriloba macropyga
CGATAACTTTGAACTGTATAATTTCAACAGAAACCTGACAAAATTATGCTCTTTTTTGTATGAAGCTACGTGCACTCGACCAACATTGTCGAGTTGTCAGCAATTACGGAAAAAAATTGTTGAAAAGCGTAACAAATGAGTTGATAATTTAAATTTTTCCTTTATTCGAATTTAACACAGGGCTTCCATTCCAAAACCTGATGCATTTTTTCACACATCTGGGAAAATTCTTTATTTTTCTGGTGTTAAGATAATTTTCCACTTAGAAAATTTGATTAAATCATTACATCACAAATTTAGCTGGCAGTCATTTAGATCATTGCTTGCTCTCGCTTAGATTATTTCGTCATCTTATTTTGTAACTCCTCAAATTTAAGCTAAGTAAAAGATTATATGCTCCTGAAAACTTATATTTTTTTTTCAACATAACTTAGCAAGCCACAAAATCAAGTGCATGGTTCACTTTCATCTTATTTCAGATCCCAGGGAACCCAAAAACTCCACGCTTGATACGAATAGGGATACAACTGAAATTGTCATAACCGGCGCCTCATCTTCGCCCGTTGAAGCGGAAGTTGGACTTATTGACGAGTTTGACCTCGATTCTATATCTCCAAATGACGGTACCAACGATGGCCCAGTAGCCGTGGCGGGTTCACTTACATTGGGGAATTTGACAGCTGGAACTATTTACACCATCAATTTAAAGAGTCGAATTACGTCATGTTCGGGAGTGGACTCGCTCAATACTACAACTATCATTGAATGCACCGGTAATGCGTTTCTCAAATGCTTGAAATTGTGTTAAGATGTCTATATCATAAATTTGTAACGATTTTGTGGATCCAAGATGAAGGCGAGTGTTATTCGTTGACAAATCACACAAAACTTATGAAAAATTTTCGAATTTAAAAAAAATCATTCAATCGGTGGTAGATCACTTAAATTGTTCATAAAGCCTTCATGAGATCTTTTTCCTACGATTAAATGCAACAATTCCTGTTTTTTGACTTCAATTATCGATGTATCAGCGAATCTGTAACGTAGCTACCGCAAGGATATCAAGGGCTGTTGTAAAGATAGAAAATTCAATTCTTTCAAGTCTACGTCATTAGTTAAACTTTTCTCTGCTTTAGTTCCTCGAGAACCTAAAAACACAACAATCACAACTACTTTCGACGAGAAAACAATCATCATAACGGGGAATTCAACTGAAATTGAAGCATCCTCAGGTCTTCTTGACAATTATAAAGTGCACTCTCTTTCACCAAATCATGGCTCAAATGATGGTCCTGCGACCAAAAATGCGTCACTGACTTTGTCTGATTTAACCCCAGGAACGGAATACACGATACAATTGAAGACTGAAATCGATGGATGTGGTGGCGTATCTTCAACTAACTTCACGCAATTTGTCAAATGCACAAGTACTTTTAAACTGTCTCTTAATCATTTATAAGTTTTTTGCCTCAAGTCAAATGAGATCAGCAAGCTTCACTCTCCAAGTTCAAATTAGAAGACGTTTTTCCATTCTTTAAAATTTGGTGTCATTCTTTCCATAATTATTTCTAATCTCCTTTAGAAAAACAGGGCTTTCAGTTGTTTAGATAGCTCTGCACTCTGGATCTCATTTAGATGTTTCTTTTTGTTCCGTTGGGAGAAACAGTGCCTATTTTTTCAGACAAAAATCAAAGCTTCCGATGTTTTTTATATTGTGGTTTCAACAAAATTTTTAATCAGTAGAGTTGTTTTTTTATAAATAGTTATCACTTAATTTAAGAATGAGTTTTAATTAGGTTTTGTGGAAGACCCTACGCAGGCCTTAAAGTCGATTTGAATATACTTGAGCACAGCAGGCTGAGCTTTCTTGTTGCGTCAGAAGCGAAAACGATAATGCTGCTAAAACAATATTTTTTATTGCAACTAAATTTAACGTTTTCCTATTTGAGTAAAACAGAGCTCGAAATGTGCCGTTTTCTTCCACATAATTTTTTATCAAAAAATTCCGATAACAAAGCTGTAAATACTCAACTACTTTAAAAAATTCCAAGTATTTAGAAGCACGAAAATGTCAATTGAGTAATTTGACACGTAATTTACAAAAGTTGTTAATGACAGAATAAACAATTTATTTGGCAATAAGTTGTTAATGACAGAATAAACAATTTTTTTTTCAAGGCAGCATTTATTGGAATTTTTTGTCCTTAAACTTGTGAATCCTTTTTATAGAAATTATGTTCATTATCAAGAACAGAAGGAACTTAGGTTCCAAATAAAATTGACGTTAAGATTATTTTGTAATAAAAAAATTTTTTTTTCAATAGGTAAACAATTTAACTTGATGTTGGTTTTGGTTTTATGAAAATGGAAAAAATATTATAGCAGTGGAAATACTGAATGTACACCTCCAACCAATCAGAAACTGAGAAGACACTATTCTCTTTTATATAGAGAGAACTGAACTAACTGAAGTCAGTCTATTAGTTAGATACACCATGTGTATACCATTGACTCCGGTGCTATACTTCTTATCCACCGTAATAATAGAAGTTTACTCTCAGTGTTTTACAGAGTCGGTTAGTCTTAGAGATATAGGTATGTCTAATTCGCGCGCAGAAATAAGTAGCGCTAGCTCTTTATACTTTGATGCTGTAAACGGAGCCCACGTCGGGTCTGCCTTAACTGCTGCGACCAGTGAGTTAACAAACTCTAACCATAAAAAGAACTCACACAAAACACCCTTTTTTCTTCTGAGAAAGCAACTTAGAACAAGATTACGCAGTTTTTCACTCTTTATTTATTTTAAGTTTAAGAAAAAGGGGAACACAACCCCAATTAAAACCAAATTATTAATATATATCCACAAAAAAAAATAAGATGGATTATCACACTGATCAACTTTCCTCTAACACACCAGCACACTCGGATGAGTTACAACTCGCAGTTCTCACACAACAAAACAGACGCTTAACACGCGAAATTCTACCCTTTAAAGTTAAACATTCTCGCCAACAAGATGAGTTTAAAATATTCTTATATACAGCAAAACAGCTCAAATATCACTATTTTGCAGTAGAACAACAACCACATCTTTTTTTACCTTTCTTTACCTCTCTTTCATCATCTTTCTTTCATGCTTATGGAGCTCAACTCACAAAAGGCTCAATTCTTTTCATTTGTGATCCCCTAACAAACAAAAATATCTCGTTAATATACGATACTCTTTTTCATCCATTATCAGTCACACTACTTGAATTCCTTAACGGAATATGGTCTGAAGTACAACCTTCGGATAGAAAAGGAATATTTAGGAAATCTTCTTTCGAATTTCTTAAACGTCTTGTACCTACACTTAGTGCTAATGCTTCACGCTCTCGAAAAGAAAGCGTCCACAAAATCGCTAGACAAGAAACAGAAGTATTCACTCACCTTCTAAAGATATATATAAGCTCTGTTACAGATGCAGACTTAAATGAAGGAGAGATGTTTGATTCTCGCGCTCTTCTTTCTTGGTAAATACACAGATTTTGGAAAAGTCTGGTAAGACACACATTTCCAGCCACAAAACTAATAGCAGAAACCTACCCTCGAATAATACCCAAGTTGCCATTGACACTCCTTTATGACCCAAGTTGGTTTCCAAGAAATTTTGTAAACATTCCGGAAATACCATCCAAAATCATCCAAAAATTATCCATTAACCACCATAATATAGAAATTAGAAACTATAATGCGGAAACACAACCATTTACTTGTACAAATATTCAAGAAAACGCAAATACTTCTCTGGAAGCTTCATCAATTGAAAATATGGATACACTAACCCATCCTCAACAATCGGAAAACGAAATGAACGAAACAACCGAAACAGTTTTCAACTCAACTTTGTTAGATGATGGAACACTCTTTTCAACACATACGGTAAACACACTAATTCATCTTGAAGACAACGACCAAAATAATAACCAAAACAACAATGATAATAACACTAATATTATTTCAACTACTAATACCACTGATAGCACGCAATTTTACCAAAATCACCAACACAGACAACATGTGAACTCAACTGAATTGCCACAATAATTCAACCCCACCTACACATGGGACTAACCAAAATATCCAAATCACTCCACAACAAATATTAAATATTGTTAGACAATTAAATTCACCAACTACACAACAGAATACAAACGCACCGACTCCTTAATATTTACAAGTGGCGTCTACACAAACGCTATGACCTGTAGTCCGTAGGAATACACAGATGATGTATCCCTACCTAGGCAGCGCGATGCCAATGCAACAGTCTTTAAGACCGTTCGATGGTACTGATCCTACCTATACAACAGAAAGTTTTTTAAAAGGCTATCACAGCAAATATGGTAATGACAGCAGGACCAGAGCAGCCTGATTCACCATTTCATGAGAACCTGGATCTTGAAACAAATTGCCATGATCCAGACAGCCATAATAGGAGCAGCAAAGCAATGGTATTCACATCTTCCTCTAGATATCAAAAAGAATTGGCAAACGTTTTGTCGTGAATTTCAGAAAACATTCGATAACCAACAATCGCAAACACAAGCGATTTTTTTGCTAGAAAGCAAAACACGTGCTTCTGGTGAACAAATTAAGAGTAGCAAACAAATTAGGTAAACAAATTAGCACATAGAATAGAACAAATGACTCCAAAAGCATTTGTTAACAATGCCCAGATATGCGAAATGCTTAAATGAATGACGCACTTGTCAAAGCACTCAATGCACAACTAGCTAGAATAGCACTTAAAAAGATTGCAAATCACAAATCAGCCGCACTGGAACCACAACTTCCATTTGCACAACTGGTCGAAAAAATGCACCAAGAAGATATTACAAGAGCACATATATATAGACACAAATTAAACACAAATTCCACTCTTTCTTCCTCAATTAATAATCTCTCCCTTGAGATAGATAACCTCACAGTAGATGATATACACACAATGGAAAAAGATATTGCTCACGGGATAAATGTAATACGACATAATTACTCAATTAATCTTAGCTTTAAAGGAATACCACTTTTCCTAAAATTCAACAAAAAATGTTCACGCTCATGACATATTATCTCTACGTGCCCTGAAAAAAAAGGTATACAGAACCACTTAAAAAACCTAACTTCCACAAACAAAATTTTAATCGAGCAATGAAAGGCATTCAAAACCTTCCCAACAGACAAGTCACATTGAATAACATGACAGATAAACCACTACTGTTCTCACATCCCTCTCGCAGCAATAGCAGAGAACACCGAATTAATTCAAGACACAGAAGTCCAAATAAATTTTCACAAAATACCTCAAAGTTCACCATACCCAAGACCAAATTTTGAAAATAATTCCCATTATAATTCTAGACCACAATCACCTCACTATAACCGAGACGGAAATCGCTCACGAGGACCGCTCTCACGAAATAGACTTCGTAATGTTAGGAATAACATTAATTCGATACTAGATCAAGAACAATAGGACAACAACACGCCAAATACTGAAAATACAGACACACCAATTGTCTCCGAAAAAATACTCCTCGAACAACAATTTAATGATTTACTTTTAGAGCTAAACCAAGATGAACATTTCAACTGGCAAGAGGAATGTAACACTCTCACAGAGGAATACATTTTTTCTACCTCCTGTAAAACAATATGTGGGCACTTCCACTTACAATATATACACAACAAACAATTGATCATAAGAAAACAATCTCTCCACCGCATCTAGAAATAGATTCTTTCTAGACTTTTGCGCAGCACTCAATATATTAAATACTGACACTTGTAATGAAATCACAGAATATCATAAACTACAGCTAAAAGCAACAACGTTTGTTCTCTCAGCAGCAAATATTTCTAAATTACAGTCAAATGGCACAATAAAACTCACTCTATATCCAGACGTAACGGAAAGTCGAACAATCAAAAACATTTCAAATACACTCACTTTTAATGTATCAAACACAAAATTTAATATTCTGGGTACAGCTTTCCTAGAAAAAATGTAGATTCAACAAAAAATGTTCATCTCATACACTGGAGATCAAAGATAATAATGATATCAAATCACTAAATTTTTATGAATCTTCAATTTAACCAACCCCGTATTGTTCACGATTACTTCCAGTAATTGGAGATCAATCAATATACTTCACACCATCTGAACACCGAATTTTAACTTATTCTTTAACCGCATAGGAATGTAAGAATAAAAAAGCAAATGGTACCATCCTTTATGCATCTGAGTTTTCATTCATACTACTACGCAAAAATATGTTTTTCTCTATAATGAATATAACTATTCTCGAATATCCCTATCAGTCATTTATTCAAATCCTAATTCAAAACCCTTTGAATCACCCTTTAACACTTGTAAAAAAAATAATTGGATATGCACAACGAGATGTTTCACTTAATGACTATTAAACCGCAAGATATCGCATAAATGAACTCACGGATTTCATGAATGATTACACTTTAAATTACTTCACTCAAGGTACATCGGAAACACTGAAAAAAATCTATTTTTAATTCTCAGTAAACAACAAGAACGCGAATATAAATCTCAACAGAAGAGATTCACCATACCTTTTGACGTCTCAAAATTCACTGAAACAGATAAAGAATTTCTCACCATGTTTAATTTTGAAAACACAAAACTAACACAAACAAATTTTGAAAAATTAGCACAACTTCTCACACAATTTAAAAAATGCTATGCGACCTCCAAATTTGATGTTGGAAAAATTAAGGTAGAACCAGATCTTCCCCTAAAAGCAACAGCTATCCTTAAAAAGCAAATAGGTACTCTTATCCAACTCCAATTACAAGATAGAGTACAACACTTACTCGGCATTGTAACACATTTTGACATCATAGCACCCGTAAATACAGACTTTTTAACTACCGAAAACCCATTTATTAACCAAGTAATCATTCTTAAAAAAGAGAACTACTAAAAACTGTCCTAGATGCTCGTCAATTAAACACAATGATTGACGAAAGAAAATGTAGTTGGCCCATAGAACCAATCCAAGTCATTTTAACAAGAATTAAAGGACCAATATTCTCTATAGCCGATATGAACAGTGCATATAACCAAATGCCACTTGATAAACCATCACAAAGACTCAGTGACAACTTAATTACCATCACAAAGACAACAAATTTACTTATGTTGAGGATTTTTCATCCAAGATACAACAACCGACCTAATGTTACAAACACTCACTCATTGTCACACTATTCTAAAGAATGAAATCCTCAAAGCTGCTCCAGATAAATCTTTTTTTTTCTTAGACTCAGTTAAATTTTCGACGGATTTTTAAAGTTACAACCACCAAAGATAAACAAGAAATTAAAAATTTTGTAGGATTCCTCACTTTTATTCCAATATATATATATATATATATATATATATATATATATATATATATATAACCTACAAGTCACTCTCGGACCTTTTTATCTCCAACTCCGGGATACAACAGATTTTAAATGGACTCCTGAGTTACAAAAAACATTTGATAGAACAAAGAAGGAGCTTACGGACGGAACACTCCGCCTTGCGATCCCAAACTCAGAAAAACCTTTTTATATCCTCTGCAATGCCTCTAACTATGGCATTAAAAAATCAATTTGGGATGTTGGAGTTAGTAACAGCAAATTCTCGTCTAATTTCAACCACAGAACTTAGACTTTCCACCATTCTCGAATGTTCAGCTATCATTTATGCACACTCAGAATACGAGTTCCTCATCCAAGGATGTACACACCCAGTAATATTATACACTGATCATAAACCAATTTTATTCTTAATCACACGAAACAATAATTCGTGTATATATAATACACACGAAACACATGAAGAATAAACCAAACCACAGAGTTTAAAAATTCCAATTAATTTTAATGAAATTTCCTAAGTTACGGGAAGGAAGGAAAAAACTTTTCACTTCCAGACTTGCTAAGTCGCTCTCTAACGGCTACGTTACCAGACAAACACCGTCGCCGCACAGTTGAAATACCCGATTCGATTGAATTCTTTGTGACACACAATCAAAATACACAACCTATACAGTGTCACTAAGCTGTATCAACAGAATACATTAATTCAATATCTGCAGACACTCATGTAGAATTACCGCACTTTCCAATCTATCTACAGATTAAAGACAATTATTTCAAACTACAATTAGAAAATAATCTTTATCTTCTGGTTTAATTTTACGAAATTCAGACCAAAGCACAACCTTTAGATAAAATACACCAACAAAAAATACAACAATTTAAAAATAAATACTCACTCCCAGAAACTTACCCTATGATACAAAACACGGATGTTACACTGAACACAAATAAAACAGAACATTTCACGCAATTTAATCACGACGCAAATTATGCCAAACTAAAAAAATTTATAAAATTTTCACTTCCAGCAATGAATGACTTTATCCCAAAATCCCCAATCCTATATAACTACTTCTACGAAGAACAAACAGAAATAAATGATATGCGTCTCTATGAAACACAACAAAGACCCAGTTCTCAGACAATTCTTACTTTGGAAACGCTACAAAAAAATTTCCCCACACCTTCACTAACTATTCGAGCGAATAAAATATTACTACACTAATATAGACGTTTCCAAAATTTAGCAATAATCTCTTGTATTACATACAAGAAACAACGTCACCAAAAATTTGTCTAACACTCTCTCTTCTCCTAGTCATCTTTTACAAAGCACACTCTCATGATCTTTCAGGACACCCTGGTCGTGAAAAAACACACGCAACAATCACAGAGAATTACTATTTCCCGAACATTATTACTTGGATTGCAATACTTACACAAGATTGCTTGAATTGCCATACTAGCAAATCCATGCCAAATCTGTTAATAGCACCACAACAGCCATTTTTAGAAGTTTCACCATACTTCAATCACCGTATTTCATTGTATACAAAATGTCCAATCTCATCATCTTCTGATGGGAACTCTTACGTCTATGTTATTTTAGGCAAATTTACACACTATGTTGTACTCCACACTTCACCCAAAAATGACGCCACTCACGCACTCACAGTATTATTTGACCATTTGATCGTTAAATTCGGAATACAGGGTATTTTGGTAACAGATAATGGAAGTAAAAACATTAACGGAGAATTTACACATTTCTGCCGCACATATAATGTACAATTCAAACCAGTACGCCATATGCACAGTGGTCTAATGGACTCGTTGAAAACAGTAACCGCCAATTGAACACATTTCTTCGCACAGTCATAGACTCACAATATGACACGTGGTCACAGAAAGTTAAAGTATTTCCGTTTGCATTCAATTCAAAAGTTAGGACCAATATGAACCTTTCACCATATGAACTTGTTTTTGCTCAAAAAACAAAGAAAGCTATAATGTTCAATCTATCTTCCAACACAGATCGCTTAGGGAACTAAAAACCCACAGAAAATTCACAATATATTTGTTTCCCTAACCATACACATACTGACCACTTAGGTCATCACCCTCAAATTAAAACGATACAGAAAAGAACCTTTGCACATCGGTTTCTCAATCGAAAAGATAAACTCGGAAGTTTATAATGAAGTACACAATTATTTAAACCAAAACAAACATTTACGCACTTTTATAAATTGCCGTTTTGAAACGGCGCAACCACTTAAAATTAATACTTATGAGTAAGTTGTAAATAAAGTCACACAAATCGGAGTTTCCAAAAAGATCCAACCAGAGAAGATTGGACCTTACAAAATAATTGCCACTCCTACATTAGTCATCTATAAACTAGAATATTTTTCTGGTAAACAAAAAATCCGTCATAGAAGTAATATAGTACCATATTATCCCAAAGAACTCTTCGTTCAAGAACAAATGGAGAAATACTTCTTGGATAATTCACTTCTAAAACTCCATCGTAAAAAACCACTGCTTACCAAGTCGAAGACTGTCTCGTTCAGTCTAGACAAACTGAATGTACCATCCACGGACAACCTTCCCCCTCAGTTACTTTGTAACCCGTCTGAAATACCCGAACACACTTCAGAAAACTACACTGCCAGAGATAATCGTCTTCGACGACAACTAATAAAAGACTACAGACTCTTTATACCACAATCAAAATTTTCGGCTTCACGAACAATGAACATTTGAAAACATTCACACTTCACTATTAAATACATACCACATCACTCCTCTCGCTTCAAATAGCCGAACACAATTTAGTATAACTCGCTAAATAGCTAGTAAATATAATTTCCATAAAACAACAATTTCATCGTTCTCTTATACGAGAGGATAATTCGGATAGTTTTTTCACCCCTCTCCCCCGTAAAACAATTACTTTCACTGGGAAAGTTAATCAACCCATAGCACAGTAAACAGAGCACACGGACTATCTCTTCACCTGCTACCCTAGCAGAACCACAAAAACCCCTCCATCAGGAAATGAAAAGAAGGGAATTACAAACCATTCCCCACGATCATAATAAAAAGGAAATTAACTAAAAGTTAGGTTAATAACCGACCCACAGTTCGGTCTGGGAGCAATTCCCTAATTTCATTTATTTGCCAAGATATGACTTGGTAACTTTTTTGTACCCGAATAAAAGTCGTGGTCAGGCAAAAACATATCGTCTAAAATCACTTCTCAGTCCACCGCTCGCCAAACTTAGTTGCTTCTCTCTTTTCTCTTCTCCTAAATAAAATTCATCAAATACTCTATCTTCACTCTTTAAAACTTCTCTTCTCCACTTTTCTTTTTCTAAACTTAGAAAAATCTCTCCTTTCTCTAAATTTTAAAATCAATTTTCACTCTTTTCTCTTTAACTATAAGAACTGTCTCACAGTGCAGTTCTTTGACTTCGTTGACATAAACGCAACAGCTCACAAAAGCTCAAAATTGTTCCACTCACGGAAGCAACCACAATACTCCAACTGCAAACTTTCAGCCGCACAGCACTGAAAGTTCAACTCAACCTCCATCAATCAATTGACAACAAGACCCACCACTCTAGATTCAACTATTCCCTTTCAGTCTCACAGTACTGAAAGCATCCTTCTTGACGAATTTCACCAGTTATGCAAATAACTTCTCAACATAGACTCGAAATATTCTTTGAACGAACCTCTTACGCGGATACCTTTAGATATATCCAAAATATTAAACCCAAACAAGTCCGCTTTCAAGATATCTTTTATAAACTTGATCACATCTTATTTTCACACACTTGCTGTGAATTGGTTTTCTATATTAGAGACTTCGATAACGAACACATTGCTCTTTTCTATCTCCCAATTTTTCCTCCACAAGCGACACCAAAAATTTCCATCCCAGCCTCATATGATATAAAATATATTAAAGAACACCTCAGATTGGTTGAGAAATACCAAAAACTTGTCAAACAACAACAACACAACAAATAAAAATAAATACCCCCACATTATCTTTTCATTTGAACGAAAAGAATACACAAATGCTGAAGTGTTAACAGTTTTTTCTGCTGATTTTTTAGATCTCATCTATCTACATTATGTCATTCCAGCAGAGTCACCCTGCGCAAAAACCAGAATGAATGTTGCGCAATTAAGTGTATCTACCTTAAATCTCTTAAAAATTGTTATCCCCACCTCTACTGACTATAAAATATATTATTGCAATAAGTGCCCCCTTCTGGGCCAAAGATTACTGTCACAATTGCGTCCTCTATTCAAAAATCCAACACTAACCCAAAAGCTCCCCCGTCTCAGAATCACCTAGTTGCTCATACAGCGAAGCAACTAAACAATCAACACCCAAAAATTTATCATTTAAACTCTTTTCTTTACTAAAAAAACTACAAACAAAAGAAACTGCGGAACGCCCATACTTAGTCATTACTAATGCCAAATCTTCAAATAGACCTCGTCCTACTGGACACCCTCTCCCACTTAACCCCCCAATCGGTAATCCCATATCCCCCCATCAAAGTCAAAAGCAAATACACCAAACGCAAGCACAACAGCAACAACGAACAACCACACAAATTTTATTGCCATAATCTGGTTTTCTTGCAAATACAACACTTCCTCCACCCATACTTAGACCAGCTCCTCCACGAGCACCACAACTTGAATTATTTAATTTTTCCAAAAACTCCACATTTTTCCCCTCGACCAATAAATTTTGCGAATACAGATAAAACAAGTAGTTCAGAATTGCCACAGCTGGTTCACACTGTTTCAAATATTAACGAAACCACACATGATATAAGACAATTTTCTGACACTTCTATTTCTGATCCAATTAGCTCTCAATTTTCTTCACCTACTCTGTCGCAAATTGCAAATAATCCCTTTAATCCGCCACAAGGACCAATAACCAATTTTGAACATTTATTGTCACAAACACACTGGAATCACTCTTTTAATTTAGTCAAATATAATCCACACTCTAGACTTTCTTACACATGTCCACTACATATTCTTTTTTCATATTACTACATTTAATTTCTTCACGTCCTTCCCCATTAAAACAACCAATTAAAGTTGACAAACATTATATTTCTACACCCAAAACAGGCATACAGGATCTTGTTGTCACACATTATGATTGTTCCCCAAAGCTTATCACAAATATGCAGTATTATAAGCTCAATAAAATTGGCGAATGTATAATCAAGCCCGCCGATTTTCAAATCCTTCCCACTCAAGTATCTTTTTGCAAAATCGAACACTACAAGTACGCACTTGCGCCATACACGCTAAACTTAGCGACAAGGAAAGTTTTTGTCACAAAATCGCACTCAAAAGAGGCTCTAGGTTTGATCACGATAACTGGTATGTTAACAATTTGGAAAAACCTTTCTTCCCCACAGAATTAGAAGCTCGTAGAGAACTTGCACGCGTTGGTCTCATAAGTAAACAACACTACCGCGCTCAGATGATACGATTCGATGTATTAGACAATCCCCTCTTGCAAGCTATTATAGAAGAAAAACAAAGCCGTTTTTGACTTGACCGTTATAGACCTTTCGCCTTCCAACACTGAAGCATGGTCTATAACCCGCGCGATCATAATTGGGTTCCTAATGCCACAGATAATCCCTTGGCTAACTGTCCCTGTAAACATCCAGAACATGATTATCATGTCATCCATACACTAGGATGGTCATTCCAACTAACTTACATCAACCTCACCTTTGTTGTTGCCTCAGAACACATGTACTATGGAAAAGTTCGCATTAAGTGCGATTTAGAACGAGGCTACTGTCCTCCAGATCACGCTATTAAAGCCGCAATCATTTGGGAACCCGAAAACCACTGCCGTATTTTTGATGTTGGAAGATCACACGCACGTTTGTTTAAATTTGAAAAACGATACTTCATTGCAACACTTGAAACAATGAAGCCAATTCCGGCCACAAGCCCATGTCACACATGTATTCTAGCCGTTTTCAGAAGCACCTTTATGATGAATCTGCACTTTCAATTTTTGAGGTACTCACAAAATCTCTCTATAAATGTATTGAAGATCGCCCACACTATGCCACTCAATATCAAGACATTTTTATACAATACCGAGAAGGTTGTAACTTTGTCTCGGGAAAACTGTCACCAGACTTCGATGACATGCACGTAATAGTTCCTGAAGGACAACCCTCTTTAACACCCTACACGAAAGCAAATATCCGTGATTGATATATCATTCCACAAGAATCACTATTATACCACAAATCAGAAAATTATGAGATATTTTAAAAAACAAAATTGGTTTGGTGCAGTTCACACTAATGTTCAGATCGACGCAAAACTTGATTACATGATCAATCGAGTCTTGCTCGAAATGGATCATACTAGCTTAATTGTTTATACAAAACTATGTGACTTAGATCGCGATCTAAAACAAACAGCTTTTATTCTACTAACACAAAATTTCCCTCTCGTTGGTTATATTATTAGAGGACAGCGACACACATTTGCTACACCTGAAAGTTAAAACGTAATTTCACTTTTTCAAAGCAAAGTTGTTTCATCAACCCCTTATCTGATAGAAAATCAATGTTTTGAACGAATTCCGATATATTACCAAAACAAATTACAATTTGTAGACCAAGTCACCCAAAAGACGTTCCCTTGGTCCATTAAAGCACCGTGTAAATCCGAAAATTTTGATTAACTTGACGCAGACGGCGATAACACATATCGCATAACACCCTACCCAATTAAGGGGCGAAACCCCGTTAAAACTCTCACGCCTGACAAAATTGAAAACCGCTTCACCCAAGCAGATTTTACCGCACAACAACTTGGAATATACAGTCAACACGATTGGACTAAGTCAAAAGATAAGATGAAATTTAACCAATTAGTTGACGATGCAGCCGAAAAGTTTGAAGTAGCACGAGCAGTAAATTTTGCAGAACTTGCAAAACGAGCACAATTGCAGGAACAATTCTCACAATTACGCACTGAATATAATGATTTCTTTAACAAACTCTTTATTAACGGCAAAGAATTCGCCTTCTTCCGTATTGATTGGCGTGACTTAATCAATGGTAACTAATTGGAATCTTTGAAAACTCTTTGTACTTATTAAAAGAAATAGCCATAATGTGGACTGTTTATAATTTTTTGCAGTGCCTTTTCGGCCTATTTCGTGGTGCATTTAACACCTATAATTAAAAATCACTTTTAGGACCCAATATCACATTGGCTAAAATTATATCCTCCGGATTTTTTGGAGTATTTTCACAAAAAATGTTTCATGTGCTACAAACCAATTCCTTACAATATAAACCACCATCACCTAAAAAACGACGTAGACATTCAGTTGACAGTTGCACTTCAAACTCTCAAAAAGAAATGAATCTATTACACAAAAATTCTATAAGAAATTCTCTTCTCCTGTACACAATAATTCAAATACACGACACACTTCCACTTTACCAGCTTCTATTTATCAATGCTATGAAACACCAGTTGCCTCTCGCACGAAACTAGATTTTCAATCTCTACACTTACACACTTTTCAACCCATTAAGCGTAAATGCTCACGTGGAATTTCTCTTTCCCAAGACTCTATTGGAAAAGACACTGACTATCAAAAAATCCCAGGAAGAACTCCTTTTTAATCTTCCAAGCACTCGCTTTTAACTTTTTTTTGTTTTAGTAACTCCACTGCAGTTCCCACCCACCAGGAATGAGGCTCACCAATCCCTGCAAATGTCGACCCTACGCCAAACGACTTCTGGAGGTTGACGACATTCTGCTCTCTCCCCTCACTCCACTGGTACTGGCACATACAGTACCCCAGCCTGTTTGCGAAATGCAAACACCTGCCCTCTTCACGATGGCCCGATATTCTCCGCAGCCACAGTCTGTAGACACCGCGAATTATGGGCGGGTGAACCCACTGCCTTCATTCCCCACCTCTTCCTCGAGCGCAGGTGAACTTCACCTATACATTGACAGCGACACGAGTTCGCCCTCGATTGCGATCGGACAGGCCATCTCGTCACAAAATCTGGGACTTTTACAAACCTCATATTCACCCTCACTCAACTCCACTGTTCATACGGTATCAGTATCACAACTACCACCTCAGCAAACTAGTATTCCTTCTTGGGCTGATGAAGTGGACCAATCTGGGCATTCCACACCCGAAACAGTCGTTCCTAATTGGCCCTACTCTGATAGGATTCGTGGACCACGACCACGATCACAACCACTGGTTTACCCACCGCCAGTAATGCCCACACCACACACACACACACACACACACAAACACACACACACACAACGCCCACCGGTACCCTCACCGCAGTACGGCCCGACTACACCACCTCTCAGGCCGCAATAGCCTTTCTCTCAGCCACCCTTCTACGATCAACCCACGTCGACAGACAACTACCCGTGTACTGACCCTTCACCTAGGAGGCGTCCACGAACCGCAATACTCGAAATCTACCCAGTTCGTTCCTCACCAATACGGGTTTTACAGTCGCCTGCTCGTCACAAAGCGAGCCCTCCACGAGGCGCACAGATCTCATCTTCTCGCGAGCGAGCAAATCCTTTTGCGCCAACACCCGTAATCCCCCACCCGTCGGAGGGACCCAATTTTCGTTTTCACGAATTCACAAACCCCCTCGGCATCAATACCTTAAAAGGTATACATATGCCAGAGAGGATCAACTACATTTCCACCCCGCCTCAACATACACTGAAGCCCAACGCCAGTTCCTGTTTTCTTGGACAGTTGGAGAACGAATATGTTCAAGAGGGATGGGATAAAGAACTGCCACTCAAATGTGTCCACCTTCCTCTAAACCCTCGTTTTACAGAACGATTTGGGCATCTGTCCAAATATTTCTTTGCACTTGCAGATCGCCCAAACGATTACCTCAATAACTTCTTCACTCGCGGCACTCTACCCTACAAAATCTATCAGAAGTACGACCCCTTCAATTTGCAATTCGGTTTCTTATATCCCACACAGATGGATGTAAATAACACCCCCACAAAGTAAATAGAGTGAAGATGCTTCAAACGATGCACAACTACTTATTTGTGCAACATCACTTTAAACAATCTAATCCTATCATCCACATGAATTCGCGTCTTCAGTACGCTAACACTAAACTGACATCACCCTACTACATGAACTGTAGTTATATAATCCAACCCAACTACTGTGAAGGCACCCTAGGTTATTTTGATCCAATCAAAATTACTTAATTTCCTCTCCACTCTATGCCAAAACTAACCGCCTCATCCTCGTCCCGATAGAATACCTATAATGTGTAGAGGGAGGCGCCTCGAAGTGTATTCATGATCACACCTTCAACCTCCTCTACAGGGACTGGATGGTCGACAGATTGGAAAATCGGCAGCCATCACAAGAGGAAACACAAATATTCAATCACCTCCTTGCGTTACAACCAAACCGCTACGTTGATCTGTATCCTCGTTCCCTCGCTGCTTGTCTGGCGCGTGATCCGGAATTCCTCGCCTTCTTCCGTGATCCAGACAATCGTGCTCCGGACTTCGAGTTCGAATATCGCACGTACGCTCCAGTCCTACAGCACACCCTGGGCTCACAGCCCCAAAAAAACTCAGAGACTCACTGCTCTCAAAACTCACCTAAAAATTTTTTCCTTTCTCTTCTTTCTATTTTCACTTTCCTCTTTCTGAATTTATATATTGACAATATTCTTTTCTTTTTCCACAACATTGAGGATTAGGATCAGTTCTTTTTTTCTTCCTCCCGGTCGGGACGTACTATAAGAAGGTATTAAATTTAACTAATAGATTTAATAGGGAAAGTAACTCACACAGTAGCTAAGAGATGGATTTCCACCAGAGGGTAAGCTGGTAAATCCGACTGGTTCAAGCCTTGTAGCAAGTGGAGATACCCAAAAATCTCCTCGTGCAAACCAGACAGAAACTACAGACTACAAGCGATCCTCCAACTGGGAACAAATCCTCACCACAAGACCAAGACAGTGAGAGCAAATGGGCATAGTTTGACAGGACTGACGTTACTGGACAGCACACATTGTAACTGAAACCCTTACTGTTTCTACGATCAAGACGAACCTCTTCACTGACGACACTAGTCACCACTTCACTTACAAGGACTCCAGACGACAACACAATTCACAACCCACTTCAGAGAGGACACAACTCATCACTCACTTCACCCCACCCTTCAACGAGGATGACACATTCAAAGTATTTCTGCTACACTTCACAAACTCGGATTTGAAACTCTCAACCCCGGATGGATGTAGCAGTGGAAATACTAAAGGTAAACCTCCAACCAATCAGAGACTGAGAAGCCAATATTCTTCTTGATATAGAGAGAACTGAACTAACTGAAGTCAGTCTATTAGTTAGATACACCATGTGTATACCATTAACTCCGGTGCTATACTTCTTAACAACCGTAATAATAGAAGTTTACTCTCAGTGTTTTACAGAGTCGGTTAGTCTTAGAGATATAGGTAAGTCTACTTCGCGCCCAGAAATAAGTAGCCCTAGCTCTTTATACTTTAAGGCTGTAAAAGGAGCCCACATCGGGTCTGCCTTAATTTTACAGTCGAAGTGTTACACAAAAGTTGAAGATGACCGCAGATTTGATGTCACCTGTCACATGTTTACATTACACTAGAGTTCTTCATCAGTCTGCTGGAGTAATTTTGGGACAAATTTAGTAAAGATTAGGCAAGGTGAATTTAGGCGTTTTCTGAAGAAGAAGTTTTATTGGAAAATTGCAATAATATATATCGAAGTCATTTAGCACGTGACTTCTTTTGTGTTCATTTTGCTTTGGAAGCCACTTAATCAGAATGCCAGGAAAAAATTATGGAATTTTTTTTCATATTTGTTGCAATGAATTGAACTTTTCTTTTTGAACAAATGCATCAAAAACGCTCGTTATTGGCAATTATTGATTCATGTCAAAATGAAACAATTAAGATCTTCTTTACTGCTAGCTTTCAATATATTTTTGAATTCTTTATTCAAGTCATGAATGCTCAACTTCCATTAAAAATCTTCACAATTCACAACCCACTTCAGAGAGGACACAACTCATCACTCACTTCACCCCACCCTTCAACGAGGATGACACATTCAAAGTATTTCTGCTACACTTCACAAACTCGGATTTGAAACTCTCAACCCCGGATGGATGTAGCAGTGGAAATACTAAAGGTAAACCTCCAACCAATCAGAGACTGAGAAGCCAATATTCTTCTTGATATAGAGAGAACTGAACTAACTGAAGTCAGTCTATTAGTTAGATACACCATGTGTATACCATTAACTCCGGTGCTATACTTCTTAACAACCGTAATAATAGAAGTTTACTCTCAGTGTTTTACAGAGTCGGTTAGTCTTAGAGATATAGGTAAGTCTACTTCGCGCCCAGAAATAAGTAGCCCTAGCTCTTTATACTTTAAGGCTGTAAAAGGAGCCCACATCGGGTCTGCCTTATTATTACAGTCGAAGTGTTACACAAAAGTTGAAGATGACCGCAGATTTGATGTCACCTGTCACATGTTTACACTACACTAGAGTTCTTCATCAGTCTGCTGGAGTAATTTTGGGACAAATTTAGTAAAGATTAGACAAGGTGAATTTAGGCGTTTTCTGAAGAAGAAGTTTTATTGGAAAATTGCATTAATATATATCGAAGTCATTTAGCGCGTGACTTCTTTTGTGTTCATTTTGCTTTGGAAGCCACTTAATCAGAATGCGAGGAAACAATTATGGAATTTTTTTTTCATATTTGTTGCAATGAATTGAACTTTTCTTTTTGAACAAATTCATCAAAAACGCTCGTTATTGGCATTTATTGCTTCATGTCAAAATGAAACAATTGAGATCCTCTTTACTGCTAGCTTTCAATATATTTTTGAACTCTTTATTCAAGTCATGAATGCTCAACTTCCATTAAAAATCTTGTTAAAAATATGCAGATATCGGGAAATTTTTAAAAACAACGTAGCCCAAAAATTTGAGAGAAATAAAAGTTCATTAAGCGTAAATGAATGAACTGCAATTTTTTTTTCAGTCTTCATAATACTTGAATGAATTCTTTAAGAGTCCTTGGAGGACTTCTTATAAATCCTAATCAGATTATCTATTGCATTTAACAAATTTTTCAATGTTTAATTTAATTTAATCCAATTTTCTGAGACATCGCGCGATCCTTTTATGGTCAACAGCTGAAACATGAAGATTATATATGAATTCAAACTTACGGAAAAAATAACTGGCAACTTTTAATGAAAACTGAAACTTCATCTCCTCCGATGTTTGTCAAAACTTTCAATAATCATCATTTGGGTCAAAACAATTAATTTAGTTCTGTAGCAACTTTGGGAATTTTCCCATCCATTGTATGAATACCCCCTAAAACAAACATACTATCCATTTTCTATTTGTCGAGTACAAAAGGTCACTTACAGTGACTGCAAAAAAACTGTATTTAATTACGCTTGTATATCAAAACTAAACAATTCAAACTCAACAGACACCAGAGACTGGTCACAGTAACTCTTAATTTCATATCCTGATTTTTAGATCCGAGAGAGCCTAAAAATAGCACAATTGAAACAAGTCGGGACACGACTGAAATTGTTATAACTGGCGCCTCGTCATCGCCCGTTGAAGCCGAAGTTGGACTTATTGATGTGTTCGATCTTGACTCTTTATCCCCAAATGATGGTACTAATGATGGCCCAGTTGCCGTAGGGGGTTCACTTACGTTGGGCAATTTGACAGCTGGAACCGTTTATTCAATCAATTTGAAAAGTCGAATTACTTCTTGCTCGGGAGTAGACTCGCCCAATACTACAACCATTATTGAATGCACAGGTATTAGTTGTTTTGTATCTCAACTGCATGATTATGTTCTGCCTGTTGATTTCATAATTTTGTTAATAAATTCGAAATCCCAGAAAAAGCACATTTTTCTTTTAACAGTAGAGCACTTAAGGAATTTCTCACAGTCTCCATTGAAGTGTTTTTTTATGAAATTAAACACAAAACTGATTCTGTAATGGAATCAGTTCATTTAATCGACGGTTTTAGCTTCAATCGTGTCCCTGATGAATTTCAATTCAACACTCACAAATATCCAATGATACATAATCCGCCTCCTTAAATTAAAGCAATTATTATTTTCTGCTTTAGTTCCTCGAGAACCTAAAAACACAACAATCACAACTGCTTTTGACGAGAAAACAATCATCATAACGGGGAATTCAACTGAAATCGAAGCATCCTCAGGTCTTCTTGACAATTACAAAATTCACTCTCTTTCACCGAATCATGGCTCGAACGATGGTCCTGCAAGCAAAAATGCGTCACTGATTTTGTCTGATTTGACTCCAGGAACGGAATACACGATACAAATGAAGACTGAAATCGATGGATGTGGTGGCGTGACTTCAACTAATTTCACACAATTTGTCGAATGCACAAGTACGTTCAATCTGTATCTATTTGGTCGATAAGCTTTTTTTTCTAAATTTCAATTGGAAAACGAAAGCCAGATATTCAGATTTTTTTCATCATCTAAAATATGTCTCTTACTGTTTCAATGAATTTTTATATAATTTAAAATAATATTGATTTTATTTGGTACAATTCATCTCTGTGCTCATATACATCTTGATTTTTTTTGTTGTGAGAAACTGTCTGCCGATAATCTCCAACACTGCAACACTTCAATCGAAACTGATATCCGATATTACATACAATTAAAGTTATATAACTAGGAGTACTTGCCAAAAAAAATCTTTATGCCTACTTTTCTGATCACGAAATATTGTATTTGAGCTTGAGCAGATATTTGAGATTGAATTGCCCATTTTATACCTTTTATTGCTGTTTCACATTAGTTTCCCAAAAAAATTTTGAGTTAGTCAACACTTAGTTTTGAAAAGATAGCTATTATAATGTTAAAATGAAGATTTGATGTCGTTTTCAGAACTTTAAGTTCTGCAGGTTGAACTTGCTTGCTGGGTTTAAGAAAAAGAACAAGAAGGAGCCAAAAATAATTATAAATTTAGTTTAACAGTAATAAATGAAATTTGCATATTTTCTTGAGTTCTCACCAAAATTAAAACCATTAAGACATGATTATCAACCAACATAGAAGTTCTTTTGAAGTTTAATGACACCGGGATTGACGATTTATTAAACCGCTAGTTTAACTAACTTAACTAAGTTGTTAACAATGAGAAATGTGGTTCCTATGAAGAATCTTAACTATTAGTTTGAAACTCACTTGGCAACTCACTATTAGTTTGAAACACAGGCTTTTATTGCAACTCATAAAGTGAAGTGTTCCTTAACATTAGAATTAGAGTATAATGAAAATTGATCGAGAAAAAGTTCGCACTTCAAATTTAGAAGAAAACTCGAAGAAAATCGGAATCAATAGTTACGTGCATGGCAGTTCTTTTTTTACAATTATCTGCTGGATAAATTTTTAAACTAATTTTGTGAAAAATTTTTTTTATTGCGTTAAACAAAATCAATGATATCGCCAATGAAAATGTCGCTCAATGAGCTACAAAAATGAATCTCCTCCAAAAAATAACCACTTTTTTTAGTGTAGAGCTCGGCTAAAAAAAGATGATTTTTCCCAATTTCGTCAATCAAGTATGCTTATGGCTGCATGTGTCTGACAAAAATTGGAAGCCGTTCCAATTGAACAAAAACTTTGCTGATTTTCTAAGCTGATTTGCTGACCCTAGTTGAGACATTTGATTAAACGTCTCGTTGAATGCTTTGACTTTCAAATAGACAAGGCGGCTCGTTATTGTGCGTTCGCACATGATGTTCCGACCCGAGCTCATCTACATTTTTGACTTAATTGTCAACCAAATGGAGAGATAACAAAAATAGATGTTTGAATTTTAAAAAAAATGCTACATTTTAAGTTATTTAAACACACTAAATTCTGCCTCGATGAAATAGCAATCATAGGTTTTATTCATGTGACATCGATAACTCATCACAATAAGTCGTATGGCAAAATATAATACATCAAAACCACGAAATTTTTGAGAAAACCCATAGTATCAAAGTCAAAAAATTCTACAGCTTTCAACGGAAGCCATTTAATACGCTAAATTATGCCTGGATGATGTGACGACTAGGATGTTTGTCATTCAAAATTTATCAATAAGACATTACAACAAGTCATTGACTATGAAAACAACAACAAAAACAGGCAAAAGCCAAAACTCGGTAGAAAATTGAGAGAAGAAAGTGTCGAAGCTATTTAAACCATAAGCTTTTTTCTCTGAAAACTTTTTCAACGATCCATTGAACGTCTTCACTAAGCCAATGGGAGCTATCAATATAAGGATAATGTAATACGATTTCAAAAGGAACCAAAATTACTAAAAAAAATCCAAAAATTATAAAAATTATGAAAACTCGTTCACCGAAGTCAAAAAAACCAATACTTAGAAGACAAAACCGCTAACTAGATAAATTTTTGCTGATGTAGAAAAAAAAGCGGTTCTGTTATTACCGAGACTGACTTACAATCCACGAAAATAAGCTTAAGATTGATTTATGTTCAAAAAAAAATAAAAAAATATTTTTAAAGTCTTAACAGCCATTAAACTCAAAAGCTTTCATAGGAATTCAATGAATACGCTCAGCTATGCCACGATGGGAATACAAGGATGTTTATGATGCCTAGGTAATCAATAAGACATCACAATATGTCTTATGATCATGAAAAAAAAACAACAAATACATGCAAAAACCAAAATTTCTTTAGAAAAATGGGAGTAGAAAGTGTTGAAGCCATTTAAACCATATTTTTTTCTCAGAAAGTTTTATCTATGATCCTCTATCTAGGACGTCTTCACGGACGTCTTCACGGACGTTTTATCTAGGACGTCTTCAATAAAGGAAGATGTAGCCATCAATATTAGGATGACGTGATAAGATTTCAAAAGGAACCAATAAAACGAAATGTCCAAAAAATTTTTTTAAAAAAATTGAAATCTTGTGGCATTGAAGACGTATAACTAATAGTTATTTGATAAAGCCTCCAATGAGATTAACTTATGTTGCAGTGGTATGAAGGAGTTCAATCCTGTTTTTACTGAGACGAACTTACAGTTCACAAAAATAAGTTTATGATTTACTAAATTTAAAAAACTTTCGAAAATTTATTTTCAAAGTCTTAACAGCCATTAGCTGTCCACTCACAGCACTAGACAGATTCACTTAATGCTCTTTAGCAAATCTATTGCACCTTTAGTCAACATGTTTATGCCATAGGATTATAAAACTTTAATAAAACCTCAAAAAATAAATCAAAGTTTCATTTGAAATTACGAAATTTGAGATACGAGTCCAAAAAAAACATGAGCGATCCCTTCGAAACAAATTTTTTGTTCATTGGGCTTCATTTGATCGCAAAAGAGGTTTTTCATTAACGGAACTTCGATATTAAAAGTGTCTAGTAGTCTCTAGGTGACTTGAAAAAACAAAAAAATTGCAAAATTTTCTAAAAAAAGCTCCCAAACCTAATTCGATTTTTTTTTATATATTAAACTTCCCTCTAAGACTAGAACTAGTCTTTATTTTCTCCTTGCGTTTATTAAAAACCTAAAATTGATTTACTTTTTGGCGTGAAATCTAGTTTTGAATTAAATTTTTCGTCGAAAAAACGTTAATTCGAACGAAAATTACGGTAAAAGTGAACAAAAGTGAACCAAATATCCAGTGTTCACATGAAACTTTTAACCTCGATAACTCCTCGAAAAAAACGAATATCAAAAAAATCTTTTTAATATCGAATTCTACGCTGGACGAGCTTTTTAATGATATCACCCACATTTCTCTACGATGAATATATCGGTCGGCCAAAATTCACGGAACAAAAAAACCCACTCCCTGCTCATTTTCTTACTCACATAAAACTAAATTTTGCCCTTTCTGAACAGTCTAAGTTTTGAAGACAACAAACGTTTTATTTACGTCAAATTTACCGATATTATTAGCCTCATTTACTACTGCTTGAGTTTTTTATAACTATGACATTCAATCCACTTGAACCACAAATTTATTCAAATTGTTATGGTCAACTTTTTACCGAGGAGCTACAAAAATTGGGTCTTTCTCATTATAGCCCCCCCCCCCCCCCCAGCTTAGTGGTCAGATAACCTATAGCCCCCCAAACATGGTATTTATACCATAATGGGGGGGCTATAATTTCATGGGGGGGGGGGCGCTATAATGGGAAAGACCCCAAAAATTAAAATTTATGTTTGATCTGGTTTTTTTTCTATACTAGCACAGAATATGACCTATTTTGTTGCATTTATTTGTTTTATTTTGGCATCTGGGGTTATGTAATTCGTGAAAAAATAAAGCTGTGCGAAGCAATTTTTACAGAAAAGGTCTCCTCTTTTCTGATTGTATAAACGAAAAGTAGATAGTTGTAGTAAATGAAGTGCTGCTGTAAACCAATACCTCTTTTATTTTTAAAAATTTTACTCGATCTTTTTAATCATCATGTTGTAAATTGTGATTTCTTCAAAACAGCAACGAAAGGGTTGTTTTTGTTATCTGTTCAGTGCATCATAACAGATTGCTAGCTACTTTGCTATTTTGTTGCTAATATCAAATTGGTAAAAAATTCTGTCAAATTTCTTGCTGGTTTATTGCAAGGTAAAATTTATTGAGATAATGGTTTTCTGGACGTGAGAAATGCATGCAGGCAGAGCTGTTTTCGAATTAAATGTTTCTAATAAAATGTACTCGCTTGCCATATTTATATTTTTATTTTAGAGCGCAGAAGTGAATTAAATTACGCCTTTACTTCAAAGTTAAAGATCATACTCGAACTTATTCCGCAAAGACTGACACACCATTTCTCAATTTCATATTTTGTTTTTTAGATCCCAGGGAGCCCAATAACAGTACCCTTGACACGAGTCGGGACACGACTGAAATTGTTATAACTGGCGCCTCGTCATCGCCCGTTGAAGCCGAAGTTGGACTAATTGACGAGTTTGACCTGGATTCTATATCTCCAAATGACGGTACCAACGATGGCCCAGTAGCTGTCGCAAGCTCACTTACATTGGGCAATTTGACGGCTGGAACTATTTACACCATCAATTTAAAGAGTCGAATTACTTCATGTTCAGGCATTGATTCACTGAATACTACAACAATTACCGAATGCACTGGTACGTAATGTTTTATATCCCTCAAAACATGCTGCGTATGGAGCTCTATTGATTTTGATCAATATATTTCCCGTTAATTAGAAAGAGAACAAAATTGCCGCTTTCCCGTTTAAGGTTAACAAGGACGCTCGGTAATGTGCGATCGCACATAAGGTTCCAACCCCGGTCATTCACAATTTTGGCATAATTGTCTACCAAATGAGGAACAGATAGAAAAACACAAAAATTCAAGTATCTTTCAAAAAAACTGGTGTATGAACAAAAAGATAGCCTCCAAAGCTAATAGCTCAGTGGAGTAAAAAATGAAGCTTTAGATTGATGAGATATGCCGTTATTAAGAAAGTGAGCGAAGACGAACGGCAAAATCAAACAAAAACAAACATTAATTACACCAAAAAATTTATGTCCGTTTTAAAAAACAAATGATAATAACCAAGTCAAAATAACGTCAGATAAATCTGAAACTAAACAAAATAAATTGTAATTCACCAGAAAAAAAATGCTTATTCACCAGTTCATAATAAGGCTTGGTAACAATGAGACAAAAAGAACAGAAACTTTAAAATTAGAAATGGAACAGAAACTTTTTAAAGTTGTAAAAAAACAACTATTTTCAAAGTAATGAACACTATAAGGAATCAACTAAAATAGGTTTGCTATTGCCAATGCTTCTATCTTTTAATTGTTTTTAATTAAGACATGTTCTCATTCAATTTTTGATGCGGTTAAAAAACCAACAAAAAGACAACAAAAAATCAATTAAAACTTGCCAGAAAACGCTGTCGGATCCGTAAGGTCATTTTTTGGCCCTCAAAATATGTTCGATTGCATCTTTGTCGAACACCAATAATGTATATTGTGACTGCTCATTAATGAAGCTAGGTAACAATTACACAAAAATAGGAAAAAGAATAAAAATTATCTAGTACTTGTTTTTTTCGAAAAAAATTTTTCCAAAGACATGAAAGCCATTAATTACAAAATGACAAATTTGAATAGGTTTGTCCATTCTTCCAAAAGAAAACCTTTAGACCTTCAATTATCCGGAATATGTCTTATGTCTACAAAAAGAAGGTCAAATATGACAAAAATCAAAAATTCATTTAATTTTTTTTTCGAAAAACCCGTGTGGAAGCCAGTAAAGTCACAACAAATTCTTTAAAAACATTAGGTTTTGTGACACCAATACATTTTGACACTTTTCCTTGAAATGTATTCATTGGCTTGTCATTAATGAAATTAGGTACAATTAGACAAAAAAAAGAAAAAAGGCAAGATTATGTAACACTTGTTTTTCTCCAAAAAAATTTATTTCCAAAGACATGAAAGCCATTAATCACAAAATGAAAAAAATGAATAGGTTCGTTTATTCTTCCAAAGGAAGCCCTTTAGACCTGCAATTATCCAGAACATGTCTTACGTCTACAGAAAGAACGTCAAATGTGACAAAAATCAGCAATTAATTTACTTTTTTTTGTAGAAAATCCGTGTCAAAAGCCAGTAAAGTCATAACGAATTCTGTAAAAACATTAAAATTTGTTATATCAATCCCTTTCGACGCCTTCCCTTGAAAAAAATTGTCATCTGTAACTTTTTTAATTAACGAGACCAGTTAACAAACAGACAATAAAAGGAACAAAAATGCGAAGTTACTGTGTTTTTTTATTTTGGAAAACAGTTGTTTTCAAAGTCATGAAAGTCCTCAGCTATCTACTATTATCAGAAAATCGTCTCATTTAATTTTCCATGAAAAACCAATCAAACTGGGTCAATGTACAGGAAATTAAAAACGACTAAAAAGACAAAGTAAAAACGACAGTTAAAGACAAAATTATAAAATTCAATTAAATTCTTCGAGAAAGTATCGTCGAAGCGGTAAAGAACCACAATCTATATCTTTAACACTATCGATTGTACGTGTTAAATATTATCGATTGTACGTTATTTTGAACGCGTATAATGTGATATTTGAACTGTCAATAACGTAATAACTTGACAAAACTAGAAAATACAAAAAATGGACAAAAACCTAAAAATTAAAAAAAATTGTGAAATCTGGTAGTATCAAAGCCAGAACACCATAACTTAAAGCGTAAAACCGTAATAGAGACCGAATTTGAATTCAATAGAAAGAAGGAGCACTCTTTGATTGCTGACACTAAGCTAAAAGTTGACTAAATTCAGAGAAATATGGAGGCAAAGTTCAAAAAACCATTTTTTATTTAAAAAATCAAATATTTTAAAAGCCAAAACGACCATAGGCTTTCCAGCAATCAACTAGATAAAATAATTTGCAGCTAATTAGGAAGCCAATATGACCTATCATTAGTGCGCTTTGATTTGAATTGTTCTGTTATTTAATTAATATAAAAAAGATTGAAATTTTTATATAAAAATCCGACTGATGACAATCCGAATTTTTTTTGGTACAAAACTATTCCTGCTAATGCGGATTGTACATTAGGAATATTTAATTTTTCAAATGTCAGAGGTATAGAAATTTTGTTTGCTAAAAATTCAAAAATAAATGCTGAGTTTTTGATAATCAACGATTAAAGTTAGCAAAAAACGGCAAACTTTAATTACAGAGCACTATCAACGGAAGTTTCCAGTCTACAATGATTGCGTTAGTGGTGCTTGGGTGTGCACTTCCTGCAAATTTAATCAGAGTGGACTAAAGAAACTTATTTCGTGCTGTTTTTGATGATAAAGTCTGACTTTTGTGAAATATTTAGCCGGAATTTATGACAAAAAAAATTCAATAAAATAGCCGACAATATATTTTGTCTTTAAAAATAAAATAAACAACACTTTTTTGAAAAAAAAATATTAAATTTTAGCAAACTTGGCGAAATTTTAGTCAAAAGTTCCGAAAAAAGGTGAATAAAATCAACGGAATTCACTCTATTTTCTCGAAAGTTTAAACCTCAATATCTCCCTGTAAAAAACGAAAATCAAAAAAATCTTTCTAATTCCATATTCTACGCTGGACAAGCTTTCCAATGATACCAGTCTCAACTCTCTACGATGAATAAATCGATCGGCCAAAATTCGACTGAACAAATTCGACTGAACAAATTCGATGAATATATCGACTGAACAAAAAAAACCCATTTGATTATATAGTTCCTCCCCCCTCAAGAGGGGTCGGAACAATTAACAACACTATATCAATTGTTTAACTGGTCCTGTGAATCAATCTTGTGTTTCATGTTTGGTTAAGGTATCAATCAAAACTGTTTTCTGTTATTGTAACGTGATTATGAACAGATTATTAAAGCAAACGATAACCAAAGTTTTTAAATGATCACATTAGCCATACAAAAGAGAAGAAATTTCGTGCGCTCTTATAGAGCGATATTTATTCAATTTCGAATATCGATTCATATCAAACCTACATAACACCAATCAAAACTTAATTAACTGTCTCTAAAACTGTAGATCCGAGTTTATGTTTAGTGTCGGTAAACGCTCTATTAGCATCAATAAAAGCTATTAATTTTGTTGTAGCAATAATGATGAAAAAGAATATAAATAATAAAATGAGTCATCCAATGAAAACAATTGCGCGCGCTCCGATAAATTTTTTAAGCGAACTGAGAACACAAAAACTTATTTCAGGGCCAATATTCTCAAAACAAGTTACAGCAGCATTGCGTTATCTCGAAAAGATAATCATTTGTTTCCTTTTCAGTGCCACGAGAGCCGAAAAACACAACAATCACTACTACTTTTGACGAAAAAACGATCAACATAACAGGTGATTCAACAGAAATTGAGGCAACTTCAGGTCTTCTTGACAAATACAAAATTCACTCTCTTTCACCGAATCATGGATCAAACGATGGTCCAGCAAGCAAAAATGCGTCACTGATTTTGTCTGATTTAACCCCAGGAACGGAATACACGATTCAGTTAAAGACTGAAGTTGATGGATGTGGTGGTGTGACTTCAACTAATTTCACTCAAATAGTCAAATGCACAAGTAAGTTTAAGCTGTTTCGATTTCTATTTCAGTTTTCCTCTCCTCGTGTCCATTGGAAAAGCAAAGCATTTTAATTTCAAGACACAAGATGGCTTTTTACTGCTTAAATTGAGTCTCACTCTCTCTGATAAGTACTGGTGATTAAATTAAATAAACATGGTTTTTGCCCAGTCACAGATCACTTGCCACTACACGCTAAATCATTATGTTAAAATATGGCACGTGCGTCTGGGGGATGCAAGTAATAAGCACGCACTAAACTGGAGTGTGCAAACGGAAAATATCCAAAAAATCAAAACAAATTTTCATAATCGATAAAGTTTTTTCAATTGGAAATGCTCATTGTGTTGATAACACTGGTTGTTGTACCAAAACGGAGGCTTATTTCCATTGGATATTACAAAGGAAATCAGTGAAAACAACATAAGAGAAGTTTCAAACACTCATGACATTTTGCAATAGCTGTATAACCCAGTTCAAGGTCTTACACAGCAACAACTTTACTTTTCACAATATTCAGCGCAAATTTTACAGAAATCATCGTCGAAAAGACACTCAAGTTCAAGTTTCTGTCCTCTTGCTTAGCAGTCAAAAACTTTTCTAATGTTTCCTCTCTAACTAGATCAAATTCATTAGAATTTATGGTGAAGTACATGCATTGAGTTTTTCTAAGACTAGCAGCTTCTAGCGGGGAAAATTTGTCACTGCCAAAATTATTTGTGTGCTGCCAATAAACAAACAACAAAATTCATAATTCACGGCTAAATCCCACAGAGCTGCTACAAAAATTCTATTATCACTGTTTCTATTATCAGATTATCATAAACAGTGATTTACAGAGTTCGAATAATTAAAATCGAAAGAGATTGTTTATCTTAACGATACGCCTTAAATGTCAGTCATTTTCATGTGCATATTCTTTTTTGAGCTCAAATTGGATCTTCTCAACAACTGCCTTCATTTTACAAAAGAGGGGCTATTTTTGAAGAGAATATAAGCTAGCAATTTATAAACCAGTCAGAGACGAGAAATAACTTTCCACGTATGCGCACACTATGTTAAACTGAATAGAATAAACTGCACCATGCTATGTTAATTAGCCGAATAGAAATACAAAGCGAAAAGAGTTTCCGACTGGTGGGTCATTGGATGCGCTTCGGTGCGATAACCAACCCGCAATTTCCAGATTACATCCCACAGCGCACGAGAGGCACGGAAGTGAACAGCGGTCCGCAATTGCGGCTATATAAACTGTAGGCCAATAATATTATAGTAAAATATAGCAGAGAAAAGCGGGCGATTCTCTACTAGGTACCAAAGGAGAGTAGTTGTTGAAAAGATTCCTCAAATTTGATGCATTTGATTGATTTAAAATTAGAGTTTTTGAAAGCTGAATAAATTTTTTAAGGCCTCTTGCAATCACCCAGCATCAAAACTGATTCAAAATCTTTTCAGAGTAACATCAACTTTCAGTAATGATTCAGCAAGACTTATGAATAATGTCTATAATGATTTTATTCTGAATCTCCTCTGAATCAGAAAAAAGTTCAGATTCATTTTCCAGGAATTTCTCTAAATGATTGGAAAATTCAGAATGCAGTTTGAATTAGCTTTCAATTAGAACAAAAATCATGAATTTTTACATCGTTAAAATAAAACTCTGTGGCTCTATGATTCCGGAAAAAAAACTATTATTATTTATTACTACTGATTTCAGCCAAACTCATTCCTTTTTGTAAATAATAGCCGCTCAATTTATTTTGCGCAGTTTTGCTGTATTTGAACACTAATTTGCTTTCTGGTGTCGATTAATAATTTCTTGGATGATTCAGAATATAAATATGCTCGACTTGAATATCATAAAAGCAGAAAAAAATTCTTCTAAGCTGCATAAAATTTTAAATATTACGACGGTAGAAAACTCAGGATTCTAATTTGGTTCGCAAAACTTCAGATCTATTCACTAATTTGGGTGGTTTCCCGCAAAAGGGGAAGTTACTAAGTCTAAAATTGTTCTGCAATTGAAAATTTTTACTGAAATGTTTGTAAACGATTAGCTCTCATTTTACGCTTGCTTCATAAGTTGTAATAAATAATTTTTTAGATCCCAGGGAGCCCAATAACAGTACCCTTGACACGAGTCGGGACACGACTGAAATTGTTATAACTGGCGCCTCGTCATCGCCCGTTGAAGCCGAAGTTGGACTGATTGACGAGTTTGACCTCGATTCTATATCTCCAAATGACGGTACCAATGACGGTCCAGTAGCTATCGCAAGCTCACTTACATTGGGCAATTTGACATCTGGAACAATTTACACCATCAATTTAAAAAGTCGGATTACTTCATGTTCAGGCATTGATTCACTGAATACTACAACTATTATTGAATGCACAGGTAAGAAGTTTTGTCAATTTTTGTACCAGTTTGTCCCCCCTTTTTTGAAATACCCTTCATTTTTACTTTTATGCCGTTTTTAGAAAGTGTCCTCTGATGTTATTTCTCAATTCGGCTCAATTATAGCGTAGTGAAATTAAAGTTTGTGGATACAGGCGTTGTAAGCACGTTATAGACATTGATATTTTCTTTAAATTTGAGCAGGTTTAAAACTTTGAACTTGGTCCGTATAAGAAAGAAATTTTATGAAGAAAAAGCTGCTTCTTGATAGATGTGCTTTTCTTTGTGCAAAGTTTCCGCGTAACTAATCATTGAACATTACTAAAGCCGTGCCAAAAAAATAAATTTCGTGCATTAAGTCGAGGCGGTTTTTCGAGCGACAATCAAACTGCTTGAAATGTTTTTCAGTTCCCCGAGAGCCCAAAAGTACAACAATCACAACCACCTTTGACGAGAAAACAATCATCATAACGGGGAATTCAACGGAAATTGAAGCAACCTCAGGTCTTCTTGACAAGTACAAATTACACTCTCTTTCGCCCAACCATGGCTCAAATGATGGACCAGTTGACAAAAATGCGTCACTGACTTTGTCTGATTTGACCCCTGGAACAGAATACACGATTCAATTGAAGACTGAAATTGATGGATGCGGTGGTGTTACTTCGACGAATTTCACGCAAATTGTTCAGTGCACAAGTAACTTAAGTTACTTTTGTCTCGTCTTAAGTTACTCGTCATTTGCTATTTAGTATCCCTTTCTTCTAGGTTTTTTGTAGGTTTTTTGTCTGCTGCAGTTAAACTTATCATTTGAACAGTTTTTTTCTTAAAATTTTGTAAAAATTAAAAGTTTATTATGCTCACTTTTGTACCACTTTAAGCATGAACGTTGAAAGTTACACAATTCTTTATGCAAAGAATAGGTTGTACTTGAACTTCGTACGTTTAATTGCTTCTGCAGTTTATTTATCTATTTATTTTTATTCTTATTCAATTCTTTTTCACGTCCATTAGTTCTTTCACTTTCTTAATATATTGGAAATGGGCCTATAATTTCCGATTGAAACACTGAAACACTCAGAGATTTGTTATTAACTGACTGATGTCATCTTTTACCAATTTTCCTTGACATATTTTTTGCTTCTAGTTTGAGCCGGCCTAAATTAAAATAATTTATCGCACCAAATTAAGTTCGCTCGTTAATTAATAGGTAATCCGATGATAGGAAAATTAGAGTTTGAAAGTGTTCAGGATCATACGACAAAAACGTATTGTAAAAATTCTGTTTATTTTCGCAAATTAAACGTATGAAGCTTACATTTAGAAGTCAGCAATGCAAATATATTTATTCTGGAGCAAAATTGAATGCTAATTTGAGATTTCCATTTTCTATCTCAGTTTTTTTCCAACTTTTCAGACCCAAGAGAACCCAAAAACAGCACCCTAGAAACGACTCGCAACGAAACTATGATCATAGTAACGGGTGCGTTGTCTTCACCTGTTGAAACGAATCTGGGCCTAATTGATGAATTTGATCTGGACACTATTTCACCCAACGACGGATCAGACGATGGTCCAGTTGCAGTATCTGGATCTCTGACTTTGAGCAGTTTGACCCCTGGAACAGTATACACGATCGATTTGAAGGGTCGCATCACTGCCTGTTCGGGGGTAGATTCCATCAACACGACTGCAATCACAGAGTGCACAAGTAAGGCTCATGTTTAAAATGAACTGATTGGTTTACGGTCGCTAATATTTCGATTTCAAGATGTCAATCAATTGTATATTTTAATTATTTCAAAAGGTTGAAAATCCTTACCTTATTTAACTTTTGCTTCATTTTTGCAACTATCTGATTTCAACAGACATATATTAAACAGACATTACCCAGGTTGTGTCCAGGCCGAAATGGCCTCGGATCAGAACATCCCAGAGATTGTCTCTGGTCAGACTAAAGTGCGTTCAAAATAGTCTGATCAAAGAATGGTTGTAGAATTTGAGAAATCCTACTTTTATCGCAAAATGTCGCAATAAAAATGGATAGAACTTGAATTTCGAAAATCGGTTATCATCAAATTGTTGGTAAGACTGTTGGCTTGCAATTAAAAGCCATTCGACAAACCAGGTAATTATGGAACAAAAACGTGTGGCTTTATAAGTTGAGCAGGCGCAATATTGATTTTCTGTGGGGGACCGAATTTATAAAAACTAGTTATCATCCGGTATTTACCTCAGCGTGATCAAACATGGTAGGGAGTCAGTACACACTTGGGGTAAAATCCATTGTTGTCGCTTTTGGGGAATTTGTTTTACAGATTCCGTAGGGGCTTTAAACTTCCAAATAACTCGAGTTTCCTTGAGTTCATAGTTCGACCGATTGATTAGTCGGTAGCGTCATAAGTCTGATACTGCTTTTGTTCTAGTTTGAATAGCTTGAAAATTAGTCAGCAATGTACAAAGAAAGCGTTCAGGTCATTCAATTGTTCATTTGCAGTCATAACAAATTTACGTAGGTAAGGCATAACTAATGTTGTCAATAATGAGAAGTGAAAATATTCTTTTATTTTGATCACTCTTGTACGTTGTTGCTTGATAGCTACTAAGGAGTAGAACAACAATATTCCCAAAAAATACGACAAAAAGAGCTGTAGCCTAGTAGTTGACCTGTAGAGAAGTTGTGATAACAAAAACATTGTTGAGAGAGTTGAATTGACTTGATAAAATCCGAACACCAGTTTGAGCGATTGGAAACCAGAACTCCGATTTGCGCGATTGGAAATCAGACCACTTGAAAACACCGGAGATCCACAGCTAGATCAAGCGGCTGAACTATGATCTTGTAGAATTGAGAGAATAGTAGCTCTTATATTGTGAATTTTGTTACAAAGTTAAAGTTGTGAAACATCTTTTATAATAAAACTCGGGTTGAATTTTGATGTGATTTTGTGATCTTTTACATTTCTTGTTTATTCATTTAATGTTATTTGATTACTCAATTCAATTCATTATTCCCAAGTAGAGGCTCTTACAGCCGACAAGAGGAGCTTGGGGAAAATACTCCAATTGAAGTCTGAGAACCATCGAAACACCCCTTTGAACTTGATAGAATTTTGGGCGATAGTCGGTCCCCAGCTAGTCAGCCTAAGCAAAGTACAAAATTCTACAGTGACGCTCCTGGGTGGAATATCTCGGGACTTCTTGACAATTGGAGGGGCTGGATCGCTGTAGCGGTTCCAGTTGAACAATAGTGGACTTTGCAAGTGCGAACAAAAGAGTGAAGGAGAATTTTCTGCGACAAGTGTAGAAGAAAGAGAACCCCTGGACGGAGTCAACTTGGAGCTTGACTGAGAGGCACACAGAGAGTGCGAATGTGCATAGTAATTTTCAGTTCAGTTGGAGTTCAACTGTGGGTATTGTTAACATTTAGCTTTTCTTGAGTCTAGAAGATTGAGAGAGTGGGTTTTGACTTAGTCAAGAGCGTAAGTTGCGTGAGGCTCAGTTTGTGCAGAGAGTTGAGTAGAGTATCGGCTTTCATAGTGAAGGTTGCTACAAGGCCTTTGCCGAGATCAATAGATTTGTGATGCAAGGTAGAGAGAGTCTGAGAGTTTGAGGCAGTCTGAAAAGGGAAAAGATAAGTGAGAGCAAGTTATTCAAGACTGTCATTGTTAATAATTGGTTTTTCTTGAGGAGGAAGGCCAGTTCAGAATTTCGAGAGCTTGGAACAGGAAGTTGGTAAGCTGGTATTTGGCAGATGACAGTTGGTGACTATAGAGTAGAGTATAGAGAGAGTAGAGTTAAGAGAGAGAGAGAGAGATTTTATAAGCGGCTTTTGTTTTCTTTTCATACTGGAGGATTACGAGTTAGAGAGTTAAAGTGTTTGACTATGGGGGAGAGAGCAAAAAAATATATTGCAAAGTAGGCCAGTGGTGGTTCAGCAGCAGCAGGACGCTAGTGGAGAGTGGCAAAGCAGATTAAGTCAGGTTAGAGGTACAGTAGTTACTATTAATAGAGTAGGAATTGTGCTTAGCAGAAGTGAAAGGCTGAGAGATCTTCTGAGACAGAGAGGACTGTTAGACAGAGTAGAAAGAGTTAGTGCTGACGAACACGACGAACAAGTAGAAAAAAGAGATACATGATTATTTAGTAAACTTGGATTGGAGTGCGTTCCCGTTTGTCGATTATTTTCCGTCGGAAAGGTTTCCGATTTGGGACGACTGGAGGAGGTACTACCTTGAAGTTGTAGATGTGTTAAAAAGGAGTGAGGACCAAGTTATGTCGTCAATGCTTTGTCTACTGAGAGGATAGGACGTTGCAAGCCTTTCGCATTTGCCTTTCGGATTCTGGTCGTCTGAGACTGGTGAAGTGATAATGTCGTTAGGACAATACTTTGACATCACTGAGAAGAGTCTATATATAAGTAGGGACAAAAATTTTAATTGTACGGATTATAAGTGGGGGATGAAGAGTAATTGAAGAGAAAGCGGAGAGTGGGAAGTGTCAAGCAGAAGGCAGGATAAAAGACTACATAAACGAAAACTCAGAGGAAAATTCTGAGCTTAGTGAAGTTGGTTCGGACATTCTGGGAACAGGATACAGTAACCAAGATGAAGCAATGAAGAACTTCCAGAACGTGGTAGATTGGCTACAATTGTGTGAGCAGCAAGCAAAACAGCTAGGTCTGAGTATGTTATGTCGGAGAAGTGAACAAGTAAGCGCAAGTATGTATTAAATGTCGGTACGATCAAAGAACCGAACAGGAAATTATTGTGATCCCTTGTGAAAGGATTGAGACAAAGAATGATTGTACAGAGTTTGAAAAGGAGACACTGAAAAGTTTTGATGAAGAAGCGTGTCGTTGAAAAGAAAATATTAGTAATATGGGTGAACAATGCAAAAAGTTTGATGAAGAAAAAGAATTGGCGGATAGAGAGTTACAGTCACAAATTGAAAAAGAAGACGAGAAAAGGCAGCGCCTTGAGATGCCGAGGCTAGTTGATATATGGAGCAAAGAAAAGAGAAGACTACAGGAGGAGAGTAGAGAAAAAAATCACGTCAGAATTGGAGAAAGTAGTCACACCTGAGGGATTCGAGTACTGTGTAGACCGTTCATCAGCGAACGATGAAAGAGATGACTGTCTCTTCATGAATAATTTGGACTGTGAGGGCAGTGAGGATGAGGAAACTGAGCTTCCACCGGAGGTTTTTGGATGTACTCAAGAGACAAACTTTAAGGATGTACCTCTCATGTCACCTGTGTTTCCGTCTCTAGTAGGAGGCGGTGATATTGATATGAGAGAGATAGAGTCCATTCATAGAAGTTTTGCCCAATGTCTAATCGAGGACAACCTTAGAGCTAATCTGATTGAAGAGAAAAGCACTGTAATTGGAGAAGTTCCATGTATAGTTGAGAAAAGGGGTTTTGTATCTAGTAGAGAAGAAGAAGAGTCTTTTCGACACGAAAACAAAGTTGGAGAGAAAAGTAATGGTTCTGTTTGTCCCGCAAGCGTCGGTTCTGGATCCTGGCAATGTACAGACTCACAAACAAAAATGATTGGAGAAATTTTTGTTGTTATGTTGAATGGAGTGGCAACCCGGGTGACTTAAAAGAGAAATGGCCAAAGCTGTGTGCAGTTAATAATCCACAAGGGGATACAGCGTTTCAGGAGTTTGAGGCAGAGTTAGAAACTAGTACACGGGCAGTTGTGAACTTTCAAAATGATAGGAGCGTATTCCAGAGTCCAAAAAATTTGAATAGGCGCGATCGGATTCAAGTTCTTTCCAGGGATTGTGAAATAAATTTCTGCTGGGAATCAACAGGGGTTCTTGAAGTTAGTGAATCAAGCACGTCTAAAGCTGACTGCGTTCAAGTACCTGATAACGGCCCTTCAGTGGTTTCAGTGGTACAAAGTAGGTCGGAACTCCAGGCCAGACTGGAAAAGAACTTTTCTAGAGTTGAAGACGCGTGGCCAGAATGGAGGCGAGACTGTCCCGGTGCTGGAGAGTGATACTGAGCCAAATCGGACGCCCAATTAAACAAGATTTAGTCAACTACCCCAATTTTAAGAGGAAACTTGGGTGTCTTATCTTGTCATCACAGCTGGAGAACAGCTGAAAATTTTTTGGTGGGGTAAATTTTTAGAGCTTTGGAGCAGTTCTTTATGAAAAGCAGATGTGGAAGAGGCACAACCATACTTGGCAACTGATGTTTTCCATGTGATCACAACTGAGGAATTGGGTTTTCGGTCTTCTATTGACAGTGAAGATGGAAGTTCATTAGAATACTCAAACGTTTTTAATCGCATGACTTCAGATAGAGTGGAGGACGGATATGCTGACCCCCAAATGAATGCAGGAGTCGAGGGAACAGAGCAATTTCAGAGAATTAACGAGGGACATAGAAGGCACAGCAATGTGTTGATGTTTTGAAGAGACTCCGATGACCTGTGGTTTCATTGGGAGCGGCGATTAACTGTGTTAGTCAGGGCCACGGCCCTCGAAAGGAATGTTTTCCCTTCTCTTTGGGGTCTCCAAACGACGTCGGAAGCAGAAGCGAGGAAGTCCATGCAATGCCTATTTTGTGATTGTGTGGTACCCACTAGTTGATAGCACAAGTGATGTAGTCTACAACAGAAGAAGGGAGCCTTAGTCAGTAGTCAAAATGCATTATGAGATGATGGGATCGATGGCCGATGTCCATAAAAGAAGAGATGAGTTCTGTCAGAGAGGATTCTGTTTCAACGGTCGTCGAGACGATGTCACCTGGGACAATGTGGCTTCGGACAAGTCGGAAGGAAAGATGGAGAACAATGAAGCTGATGAGGAGATGGTGCTGGAGGAGGAGACCTCCAGATTTGAGGTGGCAGTCCAGTGAGGAGATGGGAGGACATCCCTTCAAGCATCAAAGGAAGAAAGATTTTGAGAAAGTACAGTTGGTTTGATATTCTTCAGCATGATAGCTTCGTCTGATTTTAGTGTCAAATTTTGTGTTTCAAATTAGTTTCAGTGTCTAATCATCGGTCGGTAAAGTGCTAAAGTTATTCCGAAAAATTGATTAATGGGCTTTTAAGTTGGTTTATGTGGCAACACAATCGCTGGATGTTATTACCCAAACTGTAACTGGTAGAGAGTGCATGAAGAATCGATGGTTAAATCCAGAAACTTGTTTTGTGATTATTGGGTAGAGCAAGCTAGTTGTATATAACTAATCTTGAAATATCATTAGATAGCTGAGTTGAACCGTTTTAACTAAATTGATGGTTACTAAATTGTTCAAATAAAGTTTTTGGTGAGATGGTTGGGTTAAATGATATTGTATAAGATTCGATGATTCAACTAACCAGTTATTGTGTAGATCAAACAAAACAGAAAGTTGTATTGATGTACCTCTTTATTAGTTGTTATATGTGCTGTATCTATAAACAGAGACAACTTTTTAATTTGTGTAATCCTATTAGTAGTTTTAGCCGTAATCGTTGATTTGATTTCAATTGCTGTAAATTTGATAAATGTTCTAGAGTAATACGTCGATGTAGTATAAATACTCATTTGTAGATAGCGATTGCTCACCAACTGGTATACTAGACCTAGCTTGAGTGAATAAGTCTTATAAAGAAAAGTAAGGTATGCATGTAGCATAACCTACTAAAAAAAGAGACTAGATGTAACAACAAGATAGATAGATTTTTTATGATTAGATGTGGTTGAGATTTAGGTCAAATGCCAGTTTAGGCAATTAGTTGGGAGAATAATAGTCTAGAAGGGAGGCGTGTAGAATTTGAGAGATCCTACCTTTATCGGAAAATGTCACAATAAATATGGATAGAACTTGAATTTCGAAAATCGGTTATCATCAAATTGTTAGTAAGACTGTTGGCTTGCACTTAAAAGCCATTTGACAAATCAGGCATTTCTGGAACAAAAACGTGTGCCTTATAAGTTGAGCAGGCGCAATATTGATTTTCTGTGGGGGACCGAATTTATAAAAACTAGTTATCATCCGGTATTTACCTCAGCGTGATCAAACATGGTAGGGAGTCAGTACACACTTGGGGTAAAATCCATTGTTGTCGCTTTTGGGGAAATTGTTTTACAGATTCCGTAGGGGCTTTAAACTTCCAAGTAAGTCGAGTTTCTTTGAGTTCATAGTTTGACCGATTGATTAGTCGGTTGCGTCATAAGTCTGATACTGCTTTTGTTCTAGTTTGAATAGCTTGAAAATTAGTCAGCAATGTACAAAGAAAGCGTTCAGGTCATTCAATTGTTCATTTGCAGTCATAACAAATTTACGTAAGTAATGCATAACTAATGTTGTCAATAATGAGAAGTGAAAAGATTCTTTTATTTTGATCACTCTTGTACGTTGTTGCTTGATAGCTACTAAGGAGTAGAACAACAATATTCCCAAACAGTACAACAAAAAGAGCTGTAGCCTAGTAGTTGACCTGTAGAGAAGTTTTGATAACAAAAACGTTGTTGAGAGAGTTGAAATGAATTGATAAAATCAGAACACCAGTTTGAGCCATTGGAAATCAGAACACCAATCTGAGCCATTGGAAATCAGAACACCGATTTGAGCGATTGGAAATCAGACCTTTCGAAAACACCGAAGAACCACAGCTAGATCAAGCGGCTGAACTAAGAGCTTGCAGAATTGAGAGAATAGTAGCTCTTAAGTTAAGAATTTGGTTACAAAGTTAAAGTTGTGAACCATCTTTTATAATAAGACTCTGTTTGAATTCTGATGTGATTTTGTGATCTTTTACATTTCTTGTTTATTCATTTGATGTAATTTGATTACTCAATTCAATTCATTATTCCCAAGTAGAGGTTCTTACAGCCGACAAGAGGAGCTTGGGGAAAAAACACTCCAATTGAAGTCTGAGAGCCATCAAAACACCACTTTCAATTTGTTAGAGTTTTGGGCGCTAGTCAGTCCCCAGCTTGTCAGCCTTAGCAAAGTACAAAATTCTACAATTGTTATAATATATTAATTTCATGAAAATTGAGGTTTTCAGAAATATACTAAACTAAGGAAAAGCCAATTCTAAAAGTTTTGCGAATGAAAAGAAATGCCAGGTGCCGAAAACAATATTGTTGAGTGTGCCATTAATTAGTTCATGTTTTTGACTCAATGGATGAACTTAGACAGCTTTGCATAATTACGTCATGATCTACACTGAATCCATAGCTTTTCATAAGGGGAACGGCAGATGCTATCAGCTGGGCCTCTTTTTTTCTGATCAATCCATCAAACTCTGTTGAGTCTCTGATCAGAATGCTGCTGTATTGTTGACTCTTGGGAGAGACAACCTCTGTCAGTAAAAAAACCAAAAAAACCTTGAAAAAAAATTCGCGCGAATCGGCCTCTGATCAGAGTGATGTGCGCACGATATTGAACACAAATTTTGATGCCCTCTATCAACTTCTTCATTTAATGAATGTAACGCGCCATATTTGCTGATTGAGTTTTGTAAAGATCCATATTTTAGTGATTGATAATAATAAAATGAAAACAAAGTAACTTTAAAACGGAAGTAATATAATGTGTTTTTGATGTAACCTGAAACAAAACATGGGAAACTAACCAATAATCATGAAAACAAGGTAAATGGACTGAATACGAGACTGGTCCGCCTAACGTTCCTTGAAGAAAAGTTTGCATTCCAATCGAAAATGTCGACTTATTCGCCTATTCTAGGCCATAATTGAGTTCATTAACGTTTTTCTTGAATTAGCGCAAAAAACATCCCATACATTTTTTGTACTAAGTTTTTCAAACGATTTACTTTTTTTCAGTTCCCGTGCAGCCGAAGAACACAACAATATCAATAGCATACGATGAGACCTACATAAACATAACTGGAACTCCGACTGAAATTGAAGCAGAAATCGGATTGCTTGACAAGTACAAAGTTCACTCTATTTCACCCAATGAGGGCTCAAATGACGGCCCAGTTGTTAAAACTGCCCAGTTGACTCTGTCCTCGTTGACCCCTGGCGAGCAATACACAATACAGTTGAAGAGTGAAATTGATGGTTGTGGTAGTGTGACATCTAATCTATATACAGAAATTGTTCAGTGCACAAGTTAGTTAGAGGTCAACGTTAAGTTGACCTCTATGTCATATTTTATGTATTTTGATTCAGTGGATTGATTTAAACATAAAGATCAATTTTACTATTTTAAGTGTACGGATTGATACTAAGATTCCTGTAAGTCAACATAATGCAATGCCGCATCACGCGCCTCATTAATTAAGGTTTGATAAGATTGAACTGATCTAAAAAAACAAGATTATACAGCGAATATATTGTTTTTTTGAGACGATTCCCCAGAAAGGGGCTGACCGAGTAATTCAAAAAGGTTACCAGCGCTTGAACTAAATATTCTTATGATTTTAAATACTATTTTTTACCAGACTGTGTGAATACGCACAGGGTTTCTGAATTTTGAAAAAAATCATATCCAATTTTAGAACCCTCAGTGCCCGTGTTACACCCGATAACATTAGACGACTACAACGACACTGAAATTACTATCTCATGGAACCAATCCGACGTGTTTGCAAACTGGACTGTCGGCATTTCCCCATCCAGCACAACCAGCAACGGAACAGTCACTTCCACCTCCCCCGGAACCATTACCTGGCAGGGATTAACTGAGGGCACTTGGTAAAAATTTTTCACTATTTATTTATTTAGTCAGTTAACCCGGGTCCAGATTAACTATCTCATTTATATCTAATTGAATTATGCAAAGTTTTCGTTGATGACGTTAAATTGGAGAGAGACAAAAGTTGAATCAGATGAGTACTGCAAAATTACATAACATTATCGCTTGGAAAAAAATTGTCAAGATGGATAAAATTTGAAGTTTTTTGTGATTCATCGCTGAATTTATTTAAAAATTAGCACACTTAGTGCCATTTTAAATAATTTGCATCTGCTCTGTTTTTTATACCCCCATTACAATTTATGTGTTGTTATAAAGCAATGTAAACACTAGCACGTGCTCCTGTGGGGGGGGGGGGGGGTCAGCGGATATTTTACAAGGAAAAAGAAAAAGAAAATTTCCATTATCTTTTACATGATTTTTAATGGAGTCTCTGACCCGGAAGGAATTTCGCATCTGTTTTCGCTTTGAAATTACGCATGATGCGCACACGAATCCGCCCAGCAAAAAACTCCAGAATGAATGTGACAAATTTGAAACTAAATTTGCAAAAAAAACAATACCACCAGGAAAATCATGACAGATAATATCAAGTAAAGACTACACCAACGATAGCTCAGTTGGAAGAGCGGAGGACTGTAGATTTGGCTGTGATCATTAGGTCCCTGGTTCGAGTCCGGGTCGGTGGAAAGGGTAGTATTGCGCCTCTCCTCTTGAAAACGTTATGATGATTGGGTCTTTCCCATTATAGCCCTAATTTCGACAATTTTTCAGCTAATTTTCGATAAGTTTTAGGCTAATTTTGCCGTTTTCCGGACTTATTTTTGACTATTTTTGGTATGCTTGACGATTTCATGACCTTTTTTGTACAATTTCCCGGCTGTTTTTGACAATTTCCTCCACCAATTTTTTACATTTTTTATATATGCTAAGTCTTGTCTAGGACTTGTATATCTAAATGTAATTCTTAGCCAAGACGTGTATTTAGACGTGTACGTTTTAGCCAAAGACTTGCATTTAGGCATGCACGTGTTAGCCAAGACTTATTTTTAGACTTGCCGTCTTAGCCAAGAGTTATTTTTAGACGTGCATATCTTAGCCATGACGTGTAATTAGACCTGTATTGTGACTAAGACCTGTATTTAGACTGGAAAGTGTAAAAAGTGAAATTATAGCTCTGAATCAGTACTAATATAAGACTCGCAATTAGACATGCCCAGTACTGATATTGACTTGCCCTATATGTCCGGGCCCCAGGTTAGGGGTCAGATAACCTATAGCCCCCCAATCATGGTAAATAAACCATATTTTAATGGCAGGCTATAATTGAAACGACCGTGTTATTCATCCGGAAAAAAAAACAAAGTTTGAGGGCAACAAAGCAAATTAAATCTACTTAATTTTCTTTATAGTGGAGAAAAAACACAAAAAATGGTTCTTTTAAAGTGTAATGTGAAGAGTACGTGTCACTACATAGTAATTTGTTATGTTCAATATGGCACGTACGTCTGGGGGGTGCAAATAATATGCACCCACTAAACTGGGGGGCACAAACAGAAAAGATCGACAGTCCTCAGCAAATAATCTTTCCCAGGTTCAAGATCCAGACTGAATCAACCTATGATCAGACCAATATCGAGCGCTCACTAGCTCATAAACGTGTTTTTGGTATGGTTTTCCCCGCCGAAAACAAAAATTTCAGACAAGCTGAGCCACAAAAGAGAAACTGAGGAGATCCACTGATTCATCTAGACCCCATTTTTGCCACCAACTGAAATTGAACATTAGAGACTTTAATAGTACAAGTTATCAACGACTTGACAAATCTTGATAAAGTCTCTGTTAAATTTTTGGATAAAGATTTCAAATAACTACAAACAATATCTTCAGATTAAATCAGACAAGATAGCTTAGTACAGAAATGAAAGAAAAGATTTCGAGACATTAAAGAAATAAGATCTTGACAATGTAAAACAAAGTACTCTAAAAATGCCTTTTCCCTAGAAGTTCGAAAGATAAATTGGAGATCATTTTATTTATCAGAAAATTTTGAAATCATGTATAAAAACTTTTGTTCGTCATTGGAAACGGTAATCAAAAAGCTTGCTCCACAAAAGACCGTCTTCATACGCCATGACAAGCGCCTAAACTAACGCTACCTCAACAATGGATATCAAAAAATACAGTAACAAAGTTTGCACAGACATCAAATAAAAACATTAAAAATGTTTTGAAGCAGGAAAATGAAAAACATCTGCAAGATGTGTTTCAAAACTTCAAAAGTGCAGGAGAAAGGTGGAATTTTATCAACGAAATCAGAAACAGTGAAAAAACAAAGACAGAAATACCAAGACACAAAAACAGTTTTGGAACGGTTTTGACCAATGGAAATGACATTGCCAATCTTCTCAACTATATAATTTCAGCGTTAGGTGTATATTTTGGTAAAAAAGAACAGTATCAATTCTGTAATAATGCGGCACGCTACAGTAACAAATTGGTTTTCAGGTATACGACAACCAAAGAAGTATTTGATAAACTCAACAAGTTAAATGTTAAAACACCGTTGGGTCCATCACTCATTCCATCTTGGGCATCATAGCTGAACCTCTCTGTTTTTTGTTTAACCATTTCTTAACTAAACAACTCTTTCCTGTCGACCTTAAGCGTGCCCAAGTGTTGCTTCTTTTCAAGAAAGATGATCCTGAAGATCCGATAAACTATCGACCAATTTCGTTTACTGGAAATCTAGCTAAAACTTTCAAAATCCTTCTTCGAGATCAAATGTTAGCTTATTTAGAGAAATGTTAGCTTATATATCACATCATATTCTTCTGCAAAAACTAAATTTTTAGATCTTAGTGAAAAAGCAAATGCAATTCTAAAATCTTATCTAGAAAACCGTGTTCAAAAAGTCAAATTCTCGAAGTATGAATCAGCTTGGATAGCCCTTAACCTTGGAGTACCACAAGATACTGTGCTAGGCCCACTGCTTTTCAACATATTTGTAAATGATATGAAAGTTGATACTGAAGTAAATTCCAACATAATCCAGTACGCTGATGATACTTTTATCTTTTGCAATGGAAAAACGATTTTTGAATCAAAATTACATCTTGGAAAAGTATTGCTAAACTCATTCTCTTTTTCAAGAAAAATTAGTTAATTGTATATGAAAGCAAAACCGAATTCATTATTTTTGGAGCCCCTAAAAGGAACAAACTCGAAGAAATAGTTGTTGACGGATGTACAGTTCTCGACAAAAAATTTGTGAAATTTTGGGAATTGATATTGACTGTAATCTTTTTTTCGATGAAGAAATAAAAAAAAAAATGTACTAAGAAAAATGGCTGTCGGCATAAAGGCCATTTACTCCATCAAACATATTTTTCCAGAAAAAACTAGATCTGTTTTACTGAACGCTCTTGTCATTTGCATTACCCAACTGTTCTGTTCTCAAGTCTTGAAAAATCACTTCGAGTTACTCTAAAGAAACAACTGAATGGTGGCATAAAGGCATGTTCCAATAAAATCAAATTTGACAGGACCACTGATCTTAAGATAAAACACAAAATCTTACCAATACAATACTTCATAAAGTATCGGGTTATTATCTATTTTATAAAACTTCTAAAAGCAGATCTACCAGCTTTCGATGAACTCAAGTTAGCCACCCTAAGTGCTAAAATGAATGACCGTACAAACAAGCTGTCATTTGGAGCAAACCAAAAAACAAATATAATGCTAAACTGTTTTTTCAAAAAAGGAAAATGACTGGTATAACGATTTACCTCTCGCCTTGAGGCGCAATATCCCTAAAAAGCGGGCTCTCAAAACTACAATAAAAAATCAATTCTGGAATGAGTTTCTAAAAGAACCAACGGTTTCTGAATTGAATTCTTATCTCAAATCTTTCAAGTTCAATCTTAATTTGACTTAATTTTAGGGCGTAATTTATTCTTCTAAGAAATGTTAATTGGAGGATTAGCATTTTTTAAACTTTTCTTTTCTCGAAAATGTTAATTGTAAAATTAGCATTTTTAAAAATTTTTCTCAAAATTATAATTCATCTCTTAATTTGTCGATATTTGATCGCATTGTAAATTTAATACAATTTTAAACATTCACAATATGTGACGTTTGTTTCATTTATACTTCTTAACACTACATTGCCTTTAAATTATGTTCTGTAATTTTTAGTTCATGTTCAAAGCAATTAACAATGTTTTTCTCATTTTATGTATAAAAGCAAGTATCCCTACATAGCATGTTTACTCTAGTTTTAGATTTTCAAATTCAAACTTCAGACAACAACTAAAAATCTGACTCAAGGGAGTTCTTCCGAGTAACATAGGGTTTTTTTGTCTTCTTCATTTTTATTTCAATCTTGTGACCGTTTTTGGTGGAGGTGATATAATTAATTTTAAAAATTGATACGAACGGTAAACAACCCTAATTTTAAATTTCTCCAAAATAAGCGAAACGATATAGGAAGCAAAAAACAAAAAACTCAAAATAATGTTTGTAAATTGACGGGAAAGTTTCTTAAGTTGAGTTGACAGCTGGTTTTTGAGAGCGTTATATACTCGGTTTTGTTTTCTTTCTTCTCCCCTCCTTATTTTTTTTATTTTTACTCAGGACAGTTAGTGGCGGAGTTG
>NC_134478.1:52291810-52336810 GCF_964194025.1 Convolutriloba macropyga
CTTTTTAATTACTTTTGAAATTATTTGAAAATTTGCTGAAACAAGAAACGCCTTCACCAGGGAATCGGTTAGATTATGAGTAAACCCGTAATTTCAATTACATAATTCTTCCGTTTAACAGTTGTCACAGATTACTGATGATCAGTTATTTGAGTTTAGTTTTGTGCTAGTCATTTATTCGCTCTCTCCTTCTGACCAATATTTGAGCTTTGTTTTCTTTTTTATACAATTCCAAACTGTTTGCCAGATTTCAGTCTTACTTGTACTGTTCGGGTAAGAAGGTTATTGATGATTGGTCGGTGGAAGTAATTGGGCTTCCCCCCCCCCCCCCCCCCCCATTTGTCATATTGTCACACTATTCAATTGTTTGAGCTGACAATTACGCCATTTCGGAAAGATGGCTAAAAATTCTTCTACAAGTATTTCACGGACATTGTCGTTTTTCCAATAATAGCTACTAACTGCGTGTTATGTTTATATGCGCGTGCAGTATACTTGTTTGCTGGTATCATCTGAATTTCTTTGTACAATTGCTTCCTTAATTTTCTGGAATTTGTATCATCTTGGTTTTTGTTGGTAAATTCTGAAAGCGTCATCCTAAACGTTTTAAATTCTATTGATGATTGGGCTTGGGATTGGTCATATCAACAAGTATTAATGTAAAGAAACAGAGGTCTCATCCGGGATTTCTATCCCAGAAGTTGACTTCCGTTGTTGATAAAAAACAGTTTAAAAAAATCTGCGCTTCGATCTCCCTACTGGATTTTTGCGGTTTGTAAGTTTGGCTAGAAAGGATGTCTGGGGAGCAGCTGTCATTCTTTTGGGCGCTCTGGTGTCTTGATTTACAATTTGGCTGTTGCAATGGAACATAAAGTTAAAATAGTTTGGTTGGTGCATTCATTAACAATATGCTCATGAGAGCACCAGAGACGTGGAATTGCATCGCTGCGTTCATTTGCTGAGAGACCATAATTTTGTCATGTGAAACATTGTTTTACATGAGGTGGCTCTCAGTTCGCTTCACAGCGGTTTAAGAACCAAGCAATTTCTTTTTTGACGGTGTGGTTTTGAGCTGCGCCTAATTTTCCCGACCTAGAGACTGGGCTCCACACTACAGCAGGTTTACAGTACTCACAATGTTTATGCAAATTAAGCAAGCCGATAGGCACGTAGGCAGAATTGTTGAAAACGACGCCCGGATCTAAGTGTCATAATAATTCAGTACTGAATCATGAAAATTTCATTATGATTTTTTCCATGATCAGAGTTCTGCTCATGGCACTTTTTAGCCATTTCATGATAAAATTCAGAGTCCAATTCTGAACTTAGCCTGAACATAATGAACTTCTATTCTGTATTTACCATGGACATTATGAATTTTTGTCTGTTTTTGAGCTGAACAGAATGAAAAAAAAAACGCTAATATCTGAGACTTGGCGCAAAAACTTGTTGGGCAATTTAAAAAATTAATTCTCCAAAATAATGGATAGATGACTAAACAGGAACAATCTAACATAATGGGACATATTTAGAATTACTACTAAATCAAACTGACCAGTAAGGTCCGGGCGGCCAAAACTTTCCAAGGTACAGTCACTGGGTACAATCGAATGCAATACAAAGCCCGATGTTTACGGAATACATCCCAGAGTTGTCAGAGAAATGGCCATCGATGAAGGTCAACAATGGTCATGTTGTTTCTTTGGTGCTTTGGAATCCCTGTTATGTTAAAAAATGCTATAAACTGTCTGGATTGTAATGGATAAATATGTATTTTTTCTGAAAGATTATCACTTTTGCACAATTTCAATTTTCGGCTTGCTTTATTGTCGGCCTACTTTTACACGAATGAAAATAAAGTTTTGCAATTAACGTAAGCATGATTATTATTCTGCTTTGCAAAAATATTGACGTTTTTGATGACGAGAATTGGGTTGAATACGTTAATTTTCTGTTAAACTATTACAAGATTACTTTCGCTTTCAGTCGGTCTGTCTGTGATTAAAAGTTGGTCGCTTTCAAAGCGTTGGTATTGGGGAAAACATAATTTTTGGAGAGTGCAAAAAGTTAGCCATGCAGGACTGGGGGAGTGATGAAGGGAGTTATCCTATAAAATTTGTGTGAAGTTTTAATCGAATTTAATGAAACACTGATCAGTTCTGATTTGCTCAACATTTTTATAATTATGAGTAAACTCTCTTTCGTTTCTGTTTTTCAGGTATACGATCTACATTCAAACCAACAGCTACAGTTGTGAAAGCACACCTTTGATTTTCGACCACAAAACAAGTTAGTGTTTTTCAAACACAGTTTGTCTACAAGTTGTAATTCTTGCTCCTCATTTCACAAATTTTCCAAGTTAGGCCGAGTTTGTTCTGGTCGTGCTCAATGTTTAAATCTATCGAGTCCATAACCAGATTTCACAAGTTAACAGATGTATATTAAGAAAATGTAAACATAAACAAACCAAAGAATTATACGCTTTTAAAGGTGAATACAACAGATGTTAATAGGAGACAAAATTAAAACCAGCTATTCAAATGTTTTTTTCCTGAAAAAAAAGATGAAATAATTGTTTCAGAATGGCTGGTTGAGATCCAGCAACCAAACCAGACCATCCAGATACCAGAGAACTTGAATGTGACAGCTGGAGACGTGCAAATATACGCAATTTACTCGGACCATGTTGTGAACCAAACTATATACTCAATTTACTCAGAAGACCCTCCGAACTCTTTTGCTGTCACAAATGAGACAAGTATGTTTTACTAATTGTTCAAAGGAACTATATGCTAAACGGTGTTTGTTTTTTTCGTTAAGTCTATTTTCGCCCATCTATATCTTCATCGTACAGAGTATTGTGAGTGGTATCATTAGAAAGTTTGTCAAGCGTAGATTATCGAAATAAAAAGGTTTTTTTTTTACTTTTCAAGCAGTTATCGAGGTTTGAAGAAGTTTGTGTGAACATTATCCTCATTTCCGTTGATTTGTTCACATTTTTTGTGAGCTTCCTTCAATTTTTCATTAATTTTACAAAAAAAAATTACAAGAGTGTTATTGTTTTTTTAAAAAAAGATAAAAAAGACGGTGAATTGCTTGAAGCGAATCTACTGCTTCCATTTTTGCTAAATTTCTGAAAACTCGCCATTTTTTTTCAAGCAAAACAGCAAAAAATATGCTTCATTAGGCCACTTTTTCCTATTCCAGTAGTACATACATCAAAACTTCTGACAAATTTTTGTATATAGAGATAGGGGATATTTTTTACCTCCGGTTTCCAAAAAAATGCTCTGGAACTTACAATTTTCCGGCCTTTAGCTAATTTAAATTTAGGTCAATCAAAAACTATTTGAAACAAGTAAGTTGTTTAACGGTCGCGTAATAGCAAGGCCAGTTTTGGTCTCATTGTGGATTTCTACGGTGAAAAATAATTCAAAATGTATTGGGGCGCCGTCCAATACAATATCTCCAAACAAGTATCTTCTGGCCATTTTTTCCCAATTAGTGTCGAATCAGATTTCATTCAAGAGTTCACTTAACAATAGTTCCCTTTTAGGATCAATTTAGGCCCAAAAGAGAAGAATTACAATTTTAGAGTAACGCTTTTTTTAATGGCTCCGACTAATGTTTTCTAAAATTTTTCAATGTCTTCTTAGGATTTGACAGCATTTGTTGCTCTTCCTGTAATCTTATTACTTAATCTCAATAGTCAAGGATCTAGCTCAGTAACACAGAGAAGTAGTAGTGCAACCATCTAAATTTTTCAGTCAACACCTAATGGCTCCTGTGTCTGCGAATATAATTCTTTTAAAAAGTTCTTTTGAATTTTTTCTGCCACGTCTTTTACATTATTTTTGTCATTTCGTCGCTTAATCTCATCAAAGACTGATCCCAGTTTTTCTTTAGTTGCACAAAAACTAATCTGTACAGATATTGTGTTTTAAATAATGGCTCTTATAACTTTGAATATGGTTGTTTGAAAAAAAAAAGATAAGTAAAATTTTTATGTTTGCGACCGTCAAAACCATTTTTCTCAACTAGTAACTTAGTTCTAATGATGACAGCTTTGTTCTTATTATGAGTAAAACTAAAAATTCATTAGCATTGTTATGCTTTAATTGATTGTTTTATGAATTTCATACTATGAGTTTTTCTTAAAATTTTTTCATTTCGTGGTTTGATTTAATTTTGACTTTTTTTCTTTTGCTAAAACACCACACAAGCTATAAATCCCACCTCAACACTTTTTCCAGTTTTATTCATATTGAGTTATTGATGAATTTTTTAAACTCTTGCAGTAGACAGAAGATGGTCTTAATGACATTGATTTACGTGTTTCACAAACGTAGTGTTATTTTTGAACTTTTCAAAATTTTTAACCTTAATTTTCTCATTTTACATGTAGTTCCCATGCATTTCATGTGAAGTAAACACTAATCTCTGCTAATTTCGCTTCAACCGACGTTTTTATTACTTTGGCACTGAGTTTTCTCTAATAAAATTGTGAGCGTATGAAACGGGTCTACGTTTCTGGTTCCTTTTGTTATCTTACTGCCGCTTTAAAAACCGATTTCAATGATGTTCAAGTTATGCAATGCGGATATATAAAATATTTTTATGTCTTCCAATCATTTCAAAGTTTTGTGTATTTGCAATTTTGTTGTCTTTTTTGGTCTTGCTTGTAATTATTGTTATTTTTCTAGTCTTACCAATTAGTGTCTCTAAAGAAAGTTGGTGTTGGCTACTCAAATTGTGACATTTGGATTCATTTAGTATTTTTGGTAGAAAGTTGACGGTTGTTTTGACTTCGGATTTTATTTGGTTCCGAAATTCAACTGATTTTTGAGCTTTACCCCTTTATTTTTTTCAGTTCTCATAAAAGACAAGTCGCGTCTGCTTTTACTATGTTGATTTGTTTAGTTTAGGTTTTATCTGATACCTTTCGGACTTGGTTACTGAATTTTTCTTCAAATAAAAGATGTTGAATCTTTTCCGTAATTAATGTTTCTTGTTTTGTTTTTGAGTTTTTCTTGACTTGTAAGTCCCAACTGTCCGGAATGTCCCAACGACAGGTTCCAAAATTAATAGCAGGTCCGAACAGTCCTCTAATGCGTCATTGATTATTTCATTTAGAGGTTGAAATCTGTGACAATTTTTTACTCATACAACAATATGTGAATGGACAATATTTGAAGTTTTGAGTACTTCTTATCTCCTCCTCATTAAGTTGACAATTAAGACAAAATATGGATGAGCGGGGTCAGAATATTATTTGCGAACGCACATTACCGAGCCTCCTTGTTTAAGATAAAATCAGCAATGAATCAGTGTTCAATTTCAGTGCTGTAAGCGCAAATTTTCAGTACTGTAAAAAAAACGTCAGTACTGTCTGTCAAATTTAAATAAAAACAAAAATTATGGTTATACAGAGATATGAGATGAAAACCGTTGAAATTTTGTTTAAGTGAACGCTCTACTGATTAATAAATTTTGAAAATTTCGACTGTTTTCAGCAATATTGCATTTTCAGTAGCTATACACAATTGAAATCGCGCAGATTTTGCCTTCATCGCCAATTTCCATATTGGTAAAATTTTTTGCATGCATGCAATTAAATTTTTCCAGGTGCAAACTGGACGGGGACTATTTACCTGAAGCAAAACGTCGATTTGGACTTTGAGAACAAATCGGGCAACTTGCTAGTGAACCCAATGAAGCTGATAGTTTTGGCGGGGGACATCGAGCCGCACATTGAGGACTACTTTGAGTTGGAAGTCGAGATTTTGAACACAAATGACGAGGCACCAGAATGGGTCAGCCAGGACAGTGTTATTTATGTCGAGGAAAACAGCAATGCAAGTGAGTGTGAGGAGTGAGGGAGTGGCGTGGGGTGGGGGGGGGGGGGTTGGAGGGGGTTGTACAAAGTAAAAAAAATAGCTAAATAAAATCAGTATTTGATATGGTGTCAAGTCCTGTTATATTAAATTGAAATCGGGCATCAGATATGATCATCTATGATAGTAACAATTAGAGGCACCGTAATCTACTTAAATGGATTACGCAAACATCAATTTATTACAACCAGCAGACATAAATACACAAAAAAAATCTCAGAATAGAAAATAGAAAAATAACAATTGTAAACTATTTGTAGATTAACTCATTCACTCCAATATAATTTTATGTGAGAATTCAAACTTTTGCATTTATCAAGCTGTCGATTTATTAAGTTGTCGATTTATTAAGTTGTCGATATATTATTAAGTTGTCGATTTATTAAGTTGTCGATTTATTAAGTTGTCGGTCGATTTATACAGAGGGGAAGGGGAGGTTTATTTCCAAGCTGAGGCCCCACTCCAGAGCAGTGTTCAAACTATCTCCTAACTCACCGATAAAAAAATTGCTTTAGAAACTACTGTTTCCTAGCCCCTTTTCAAGCACGCGAAATGTGTGTACAATGATCTGGATTGAGTCTGATTGGTGGTCGTTTTTGTTTCTGTTAGAAAATGTTTTTTACAATTCAAAGAATTTGAATTGTATTGGTGTGCTGTCTTTTTTTTTAAGATCTGTTCACACATTTTTTGGAGTCGACTAAAAGTCAACTTGGAGTGGTGTTTTACTGCTTGAAAGGGTTTTGCTTTTCATCTTAGAAGTAGATGTGGGATTTGGTCTAGTGGTACAATTAGTTCCTCTTGGGCGATAGACCCGGGTTCGAAACTGGGTGTGGGCCGAACTCTTTGCACCATCAATATAATATCTACAATTTCTCTTTATCTACGCTAAAGTAACAACAGCAAACAGAAACACCAGTTGTAATTTTATCGACTGTTTTGTAATAGGCGTTTTCGTTCTCCCTGAAGTCGTCTTTTCTCCCTCAAAGCTTCCCTTTTTGCAGGGTCTCGTGTTGCAATGAAGCCATTGATCCTCCTACGGGTTTCGTTATATGCGCGTTTAGCATTCAAAGACTTCTGTCTCCAGCCCTTATCAAATTCATCCCGATCTTTGAACACATTGGGGGCTTTGACGTGTTCGTAGGTTTCCTGGAAGAAAGGACTACGGCGTTGGAAACATTGTGGCCGTACTACACAATGCCACGTTGTCAGGGAAGGATGTTCAGCGATTGTATCCAGGCAGTGACTGGCGTCAGAGGAGTGCAGAAACTTGACTATAGCGACAAGCTTTCTTTTTCTCTTCACCTTGACCCGGAAACTCCGATAACGGCTCAATGTTGTCTTTTTTCCTGTCATAATCACCACTTCCGTAATTCTCCGTTTTGCTTCTTGTTTTGATGCTAGGTTGCTGTGCCTCTTCCCTACTAACTTCACCTCTAGGAACCGACCTTGTCCAGCTGGTGGAGTTGGATCGCGCTGTCGATCAGGAGTGGCCGAAAAGTCATCTCTTAGAGCCCTTACCTTCATTTGGCATTTGAGGAGATTGATGATTTCATGATCTCTGCTGATACCATAGCAGTGTAGAGCGTCCTAAATAATTTGTTTATTTAGTAGGTTTGTAAGAAATTGTTCTTTTGTCAAAATGATTGGTAACTCACTTTTCTGTTCTCGAACTTTATTCTGCAGCTCAAGTAGCCTTCTTTGAATTTTTCTTTCACAGAGTAGCCTGCATAAGGGTCCGAACAATTCTCCTCTGCTTTTAACACTAACTTTTGTAGTTGATCTTTTGCATAACTCTCATTACAATAGCCCGATTTAATGGTTGCATCGATTGTTATCAGGGAAACGAATCTTCTTTTCATTTTCGGTGAATATTTGTTCAGATGTTTTGAGTTGAGACAAAATGTTTTCAAAGGGAAGTAATAAAATTTGCAGTGTGAATGAAGGTCAAATTGCATCAGTTGCGCTGTATCAAAATGACTTGCTCTGTTTGAGTGTTTCAACAAAATATATGCTAACTGAAAATGAATGATGACTGAAGACTGAAGTTCTTCCCAAGTTTAGAAAAGTTCTGGAAGACTGAAGTTCTTCTAATTTGCAAGATTCAAGTTCATGTTTTCTTTTTTAGGTTTTTCCAAAATGGTTAACTCAGCCACAGTCGTTCATGTGGTCGCCAGTTTGTGTACGGGCTAATGTTGGTTCCTTTTAAAATGTATATTTCGGTCAGATCTGATCCTGGTGAAGGGTAGGGTCTGCCAAAATTGTAAAAAATGGCTTTCAAATGTCTCCCAATAGCCTTAGATGACTTAGAAAATGTATTTATTGGTCAGATCTGACCCTGGTGAAGGGAGCAATCGACCAGAAATTGTAAACAATGGCTTTCAAATGTCTCTCAATAGCCTTAGATGAGTTAGAATTTGAATTTTTGGTCTGATCTGACCCTGGTGATGGGTGGGGGCTGCCAGAAATTGTGAAAAAAATGGCTTTCACTTGTCTCCCAATAGCCTTAGATGACTTAGAAAATGCATTCTTTGGTCAGATCTGACCTTGGGAATGGGTGGGGGCTGACAGAAATGTTACAAAATGGCTTTCAAATGTCTCCCATTAACCTTTGAAGACTTAGAATTTTAATTTTTTGGTCTGATCTATCTCGGGTGGTGGGTGGTGGCTGCCCGAAACGGTAAAAATTGGCTTTCAGAAGAGCTTTTATGACTTAGAAAATGTATTTTTTGGTCAGAGCTGACCCTGGTGAATGGTGGGGTCTGCCAGAAATTGTAAAAATTGACTTTCAAATGTCTCCCAATAGCCTTAGATGACTTAGAAAAAGCATTTTTTGGTCAGATCTGACCCTGGTGATTGGTGGGGGCTGCCAAAAATTGTACAAAAACGGTTTTCAAATGCCTTTTAATAGCCTTATATGACTAATAACATGTATTTTTTGGTCAGATCTGACCCTGGTGAAGGATGGGGTCTGCCAGAAGTTGTAAAAAAGTGGCTTCAAATGTCCCCCAATAGCCTCAGATGACTTAGAAAATGTTTTTTTTTGGGTCAGATCTGACCCTGGTGGTGGGTGGGGGCTGCCATAAATTGTATGAGATTGACTTTAAAATGTCTCCCAATAGCCTTAGATGACTTAGAAAAAGCTTTTTCTGGTTAGATCTGACCCTGGTGATGGGTGGGGGCTGCCAAAAATTGTTAAAAAAATGGTTTTCAAATGCCTTTTAATAGCCTTATATGACTAAGAACATGTATTTTTTGGTCATATCTGACCCTGGTGAAGGGTGGGGGTCTGCCAGAAGTTGTAAAAAAAATGGCTTTCAAATGTCCCCCAATAGCCTCCGATGACTTAGAAAATAAATTTTTTGGTCAGATCTGACCCTGGTGATGAGTGGGGGCTGCCAGAAATTGTAAAAAATGGCTTTTAAATGTCTCCCAATAGCTTTAGATGACTTAGAAAAAGCATTTTTTGGTCAGATCTGACCCTGGTGATGGGTGGGGGCTGCCAAAAATTGTTTAAAAAAAAAACGGTTTTCAAATGCCTTTTAATAGCCTTATATGACTAAGAACATGTATTTTTTGGTCAGATCTGACCCTGGTGAAGGGTGGGGGTCTGCCAGAAGTTGTAAAAATAATGGCTTCAAATGTCTCCCAAAAGCCTTAGATGACTTAGAAAATGCATTCTTTGGTCCGATCTGGCCTTGGGGATGGATGGGCGCTGCCAGAAATGTTAAAAAATGGCTTTCAAATGTCTCCCACTAACCTTTGATGACTTAGAAAATTAATTTTTTTATCAAATCTTTCTCGGGTGGTAGGTGGTGGCTGCCAGAAACGGTAAAAATTGGCTTTCAGAAGCCTTTCAATTGCCTTTTATGACTTAGAAAATGTATTTTTTGGTCAGATCTGACCCTGGTGATGAGTGGGGGCTGCCAGAAATTGTAAAAAATGGCTTTTAAATGTCTCCCAATAGCTTTAGATGACTTAGAAAAAGCATTTTTTGGTCAGATCTGATCCTGGTGAATGATGGGGTCTGCCAGAAATTGTAAAAATTGACTTTCAAATGTCTCCCATTATCCTTCGATGACTTAGAAATTTAATTTTTTTATCAGATCTTTCTCGGGTGGTGGGTGGTGGCTCCCAGAAACGGTAAAAGTTGGCTTTCAGAAGCCTTTCAATCGCCCTTTATGACTTATAAAATGTATTTTTTGGTCAGAGCTGGCCCTGGTGAATGGTGGGGTCTGCCAGAAGTTGTAAAAATTGACTTTGAAATGTCTCCCAATAGCCTTAGATGACTAAGAACATGTATTTTTTGGTCAGATCTGACCCTGCAGAATGGTGGGGACTGCCATAAATGGTAAAAACTGATTTTCAAATGCCTTTCAATAGCCTTAGATGACTTAGAAAATGTTTTTATTGCTCAGATCTGACCCTGGTGAAGGGCGCATTCTGCCAGAAATTGTAAACAATGGCTTTCAAATGTCTCTCAATAGCCTTAGATGACTTAGAATTTGAATTTTGTGGTCTGATCTGACCCTGGTGATGGGTGGTGGCTGCCAGAAATTGTAAAAAAAATCATTTTCAATTGCCTTTCAATAGCCTTAGATGACTATGAACATGTATTTTTTTGTCAGATCTGACAATGGTGAAGAGTGCGGTCTGCCAGAAGTTGTAAAAAAAATGGCTTTCAAATGTCTCCCAATAGCCTTAGATGACTTTGAGAATGCATTCTTTGGTCAGATCTGACCTTGGGGTGGGTGGGGGCTGCCAGAAATGTTAAATGGCTATCAAATGTCTCCCACTAACATTTGATGACCTAGAAATTTAATTTTTTGTTCTGATCTGACTCGGGTGGTGGGTGGTGGCTGCCAGAAACGGTAAAAATTGGCTTTCAGAAGCCTTTCAATAGCCTTTTATGACTTAGAAAATGTATTTCTTGGTCAGATCTGACCCTGGTGATGAGTAGGGGCTGCCAGAATTTGTAAAAAATGGCTTTCAAATGTCTCCCAATAGCCTTAGATGACTTAGAAAATGTATTTTTTGGTCAGATCTGACCCTGGTGATGGGTGGGGGCTGCCAAAAATTGTAAAAATGGCTTTCAAATGTCTCCCAATAGCCTTAGATGACTTAGAAATTGTTTTTTTGGTCAGTTCTGACCCTGGTGATGGGTGGGGGCTGCCAGAATTTGTAAAAAATGGCTTTCAAATGCATCCCAATAGCCTTAGATGACTTCGAAAATGTGTCTTTTAGTCAGATTTGACCATGGTGGTTGGTGGGGGCTGACAGAAATAGTAAAAAACGGCCTTCAAATGTCCTTCGATAGCTTTAAATGACATAGAAGTTGAATTTTTGGGTCAGATCTGACCTTGGTGATGGGTGGGGGCGGCCAGAAATTGTTACAAATGGCTTTCAAATGTCTCCCAATAGCCTTAAATGACTTAGAAATGTTTTTTGGTCAGATCTGACCCTGGTGATGGGTGGGGGCTGCCAGAAATATTAAAAAATGGCTTTCAAATGTCTTCCATTGGCCTTAGATGACTTAGAAAATGTATTTTTTGGTCAGATCTGATCCTGGTGATGAGTGGGGGCTGCCAGAAATTGTAAAAAATTGCTTTTAAATGTCTCCCAATAGCCTTAGATGACTTAGAAAATGTTTTTTTTGGTCAGATCTGACCCTGGTGATGGGTGATGGGTGGGGGCTGCCAGAATTTGTAAAAAGTGGCTTTCAAATGCATCCCAATAGCCTTAGATGACTTCGAAAATGTATTTTTTGGTCAGATCTGACCATGGTGGTTGGTGGGGGCTAACAGAAATAGTAAAAAACGGCCTTCAAATGTCCTTCGATAGCTTTAGATGACTTAGAAGTTGAATTTTCGAGTCAGATCTGACCTTGGTGATGGGTGGGGGCGGCCAGAAATTGTAACAAATGGCTTTCAAATGTCTCCCAATAGCTTTAAATGACTTAGAAAATGTTTTTTTGGGTCAGATCTGACCCTGGTGGTGGGTGGGGGCTGCCAGAAATTGTATAAAAATGGCTTTCAAATGTCTCTCATTAGCCTTAGATGACTTAGAAAGTGTATTTTTTGGTCAGATCTGACCCTGGTGATGAGTGGGGGCTGCCAGAAATTGTAAAAAATGGCTTTTAATTGTCTCCCAATAGCTTTAGATGACTTAGAAAATGTATTTTTGGTCAGATCTGACCCTGGTGATGGGTGGCGGCTGCCAGAAATTTTAAAAATTGGCTTTCAAATGTCTCCCATTAGACTTAGATGACTTAGAAAATGTATTTTTTGGTCAGATCTGACCCTGGTGATGAGTGGGGGCTGCCAGAAATTCTAAAAAAAAAATGGCTTTTAAATGTCTCCCAATAGCTTTAGATGACTTAGAAAATGTATTTTTTGGTCAGATCTGACCCTGGTGATGGGTGGGGGCTGCCAGAAATTTTTAAAAATGGCTTTCAAATGTCTCCCATTAGCCTTAGATGACTTAGAAAATGTTTTTTTTTGGTCAGATCTGACCCTGTTGATGGTTGGGGGCTGCCAGAATTTGTAAAAAATGGCTTTCAAATGCATCCCAATAGCCTTAGATGACTTTGAAAATGTATTTTTTGGTCAGATCTGACCATGGTGGTTGGTGGGGGCTAACAGAAATAGTAAAAAACGGCCTTCAAATGTTCTTCGATAGCTTTAGATGACTTAGAAGTTGAATTTTCGGGTCATATCTGACCCTGGTGGTGGGTGGGGGCTGCCAGAAAATGTATAAAAATGGCTTTCAAATGTCTCCCATTAGCCTTTGACTTAGAATTTGAATTTTTCGGTCTGATATGACCCTAGTGATGGGTGGGGGCTGCAGAAATTGTAAAAAAATCATTTTCAAATGCCTTTCAATAGCCTTAGATGACTAAGAACATGTATTTTTTGTCAGATCTGACACTGGTGAAGAGTTTGGTCTGCCAGAAGTTGTAAAAAAAAATGGCTTTCAAATGTCTCCCAATAGCCTTAGATGATTTTGAGAATGCATTCTTTGGTCAGATCTGACCCTGGTGGTGGGTGGTGGCTGCCAGAAACAGTAAAAATTGGCTGTCAATTGTCTCACATTAGCCTTTTATGACTTAGAAAATGTATTTTTTGTTCAGATCTGATCCTTGTGATGGGTGGGGGCTGCCAGAAATTGTAAAAAGTGGCTTTCAATTGTCTCCCATTAGCCTTAGATGACTTAGAAAAAGCATTTTTTGGTCAGATCTGATCCTGTTGATGGGTGGGGGCTGCCAGAAATTGTAAAAAATGGCTTTCAAATGTCTCCCATTAGCCTTAGATGACCTATAAAATGTATTTTTTGGTCAGATCTGACCCTGGTGATGAGTAGGGGCTGCCAGAATTTGTAAAAACTGGCTTTCAAATGTCTCCCAATAGCCTTAGATGACTTAGAAAATGTAGTTTTTGGTCAGATCTGACCCTGGTGATGAGTGGGGGCTGCCAGAAAATGTAAAAAATGGCTTTTAAATGTCTCCCAATAGCTTTAGATGACTTAGAAAATGTATTTTTTGGTCAGATCTGACCCTGGTGATGGGTGGGTGCTGCCCGAAATATTAAAAAATGGCTTTCAAACGTCTCCCATTGGCCTTAGATTACTTAGAAAATGTATTTTTTGGTCAGATCTGACCCTGGTGATGAGTGGGGGCTGCCAGAAATGGTAAAAATGGCTTTTAAATGTCTCCCAATAGCTTTAGATGACTTAGAAAATGTATTTTTTGGTCAGATCTGACCCTGGTGATGGGTGGGGGCTGCCTGAATTTGTAAAAAATGGCTTTCAAATGTCTCCCAATAGCCTTAGATGACTTAGAAAATGTTTTTTTTGTCAGATCTGACCCTGGTGATGGGTGGGGGCTGCCAGAATTTGCAGAAAATGGCATTCAAATGCATCCCAATAGCCTTAGATGACTTCGAAAAATAATTTTTTTGTCAGATCTGACCATGGTGGTTGGTGGGGGCTAACAGAAATAGTAAAAAACGGCCTTCAAATGTCCTTCGATAGCTTTAGATGACTTAGAAGTTGAATTTTCGAGTCAGATCTGACCTTGGTGATGGGTGGGGGCGGCCAGAAATTGTAACAAATGGCTTTCAAATGTCTCCCAATAGCCTTAAATGACATAGAAAATGTGTTTTTGGGTCAGATCTGATCCTGGTGGTGGGTGGGGGCTGCCAGAAATTGTATAAAAATGGCTTTCAAATGTCTCCCATTAGCCTTAGATGACTTAGAAAATGTATTTTTTGGTCAGATCTGACCCTGATGATGAGTGGGGGCTGCCAGAAATAGTAAAAAATGGCTTTCAAATGTCTCCCATTAGCCTTAGATGATTTAGAAAATGTATTTTTTGGTCAGATCTGACCCTGGTGATGGGTGGGGGCTGCCAGAAATTTTAAAAAATGGCTTTCAAATGTCTCCCATTAGCCTTAGATGACTTAGAAAATGTATTTTTTGGTCAGATCTGACCCTGATGATGAGTGGGGGCAGCCAGAAATTGTAAAAAATGGATTTAATTGTCTCCCAATAGCTTTAGATGACTTAGAAAATGTATTTTTGGTCAGATCTGACCCTGATGATGGGTGGGGGCTGCCAGAAATTTTAAAAAATGGCTTTCAAATGTCTCCCATTAGCCTTAGATGACTTAGAAAATGTATTTTTTGGTCAGATCTGACCCTGGTGATGAGTGGGGGCTGCCAGAAATAGTAAAAAATGGCTTTCAAATGTCTCCCATTAGCCTTAGATGACTTAGAAAATGTATTTTTTGGTCAGATCTGACCCTGGTGATGGGTGGGGGCTGCCAGAAATTTTAAAAAATGGCTTTCAAATGTCTCCCAATAGCCTTAGATGACTTAGAAAATGTATTTTTTGGTCAGATCTGACCCTGATGATGAGTGGGGGCTGCCAGAAATAGTAAAAAATGGCTTTCAAATGTCTCCCATTAGCCTTAGATGACTTAGAAAATGTATTTTTTGGTCAGATCTGACCCTGGTAATGGGTGGGGGCTGCCATAAATTTTAAAAAATGGCTTTCAAATGTCTCCCATTAGCCTTAGATGACTTAGAAAATGTATTTTTTGGTCAGATCTGACCCTGGTGATTAGAGGGGCTGCCAGAAATTGTAAAAAATGGCTTTAAAATGTCTCCCAATAGCTTTAGATGACTTAGAAAATGTATTTTTTGGTCAGATCTGACGCTGGTGATGGGTGGGGGCTGAAGAAATTGTAAAAAATGGCTTTCAAATGTCTCCCAATAGCCTTAGATGACTTAGAAAATGTTTTTTTGGTCAGATCTGACCCTGTTGATGGGTGCGGGCTGCCAGAATTTGTAAAAAATGGCTTTCAAATGCATCCCAATAGCCTTTGATGACTTCGAAAATGTGTTTTTTGGTCAGATCTGGCCATGGTGGTTGGTGGTGGCTAACAGAAATAGTAAAAAACGGCCTTCAAATGTTCTTCGATAGCTTTAGATGACTTAGAAGTTGACTTTTTGGGTCAGATCTGACCTTGGTGATGGATGGGGGCGGCCAGAAATTGTAACAAGTGGCTTTCAAATGTCTCCCAATAGCCTTAAATGACTTAGAAAATGTTTTTTTGGGTCAGATCTGACCCTGGTGGTGGGTGGGGGCTGCCAGAAATTGTATAAAAATGGCTTTCAAATGTCTCCCATTAGCCTTAGATGACTTAGAAAATGTATTATTTGGTCAGATCTTACCATGGTGATGAGTGGGGGCTGCCAGAAACTGTAAAAAATGGCTTTTAATTGTCTCCCAATAGCTTTAGATGACTTAGAAAAGGTATTTTTTGGTCAGATCTGACCCTGGTGATGGGTGGGGGCTGCCAGAAATTTTAAAAAATGGCTTTTAAATGTCTCCCAATAGCTTTAGATGACTTAGAAAATGTATTTTTTGGTCAGATCTGACCCTGGTGATTGGTGGGGGCTGCCAGAAATTTTAAAAAAAATGGCTTTTAAATGTCTCCCAATAGCTTTAGATGACTTAGAAAATGTATTTTTTGGTCCGATCTGACCCTGGTGATGGGTGGGGGCTGCCAGAAAATGTAAATAATGGCTTTCAAATGTCTCCCAATAGCCTTAGATGACTTAGAAAATGTTTTTTTGGTCAGATCTGACCCTGGTGATGGGTGGGGGCTGCCAGAATTTGTAAAAAATGGGCTTTCAAATGCACTCCAATAGCCTTAGATGACTTCGAAAATGTATTTTTTGGTCAGATCTGACCATGGTGGTTGGTGGGGGCTAACAGAAATAGTAAAAAACGGCCTTCAAATGTCCTTCGATAGCTTTAGATGACTTAGAAGTTGAATTTTCGAGTCAGATCTGACCTTGGTGATGGGTGGGGGCGGCCAGAAATTGTAACAAATGGCTTTCAAGTGTCTCCCAATAGCCTTAAATGACTTAGAAAATGTTTTTTTGGGTGAGATCTGACCCTGGTGGTGGGTGGGGGCTGCCAGAAATTGTATAAAAATGGCTTTCAAATGTCTCCCATTAGCCTTAGATGACTTAGAAAATGTATTTTTTGGTCAGATCCGACCCTGGTGGTGAGTGGGGGCGGCCAGAAATTGTAACAAATGGCTTTCAAATGTCTCCCAATAGCCTTAAATGACTTAGAAAATGTTTTTTTTTGGTCAGATCTGACCCTGGTGGTGGGTGGGGGCTGCCAGAAATTTTAAAAAATGGCTTCCAAATGTCTCCCATTAGCCTTAGATGACTTAGAAAATGTATTTTTTGGTCAGATCCGACCCTGGTGATGAGTGGGGGCTGCCCGAAATTGTAAAAAAAAATGGCTTTTAATTGTCTCCCAATAGCTTTAGATGACTTAGAAAATGTATTTTTTTGGTCAGATCTGACCCTCTGGTGATGGGTGGGGGCTGCCAGAAATTTTGAAATATGGCTTTCAAATGTCTCCCATTAGCCTTAGATGACTTAGAAAATGTATTTGTTGGTCAGATCTGACCCTCGTGATGAGAGGGGGCTGCCAGAAATTTTAAAAAATGGCTTCCAAATGTCTTCCATTAGCCTTAGATGATTTAGAAAATGTATTTTTTGGTCAGATCCGACCCTGGTGATGAGTGGGGGCTGCCCGAAATTGTAAAAAAAATGGCTTTTAATTGTCTCCCAATAGCTTTAGATGACTTAGAAAATGTATTTTTTTGGTCAGATCTGACCCTCAGGTGATGGGTGGGGGCTGCCAGAAATTTTGAAAAATGGCTTTCAAATGTCTCCCATTAGCCTTAGATGACTTAGAAAATGTATTTGTTGGTCAGATCTGACCCTCGTGATGAGAGGGGGCAGCCAGAAATTGTAAAAAATGGATTTAATTGTCTCCCAATAGCTTTAGATGACTTAGAAAATGTATTTTTGGTCAGATCTGACCCTGATGATGGGTGGGGGCTGCCAGAAATTTTAAAAAATGGCTTTCAAATGTCTCCCATTAGCCTTAGATGACTTAGAAAATGTATTTTTTGGTCAGATCTGACCCTGGTGATGAGTGGGGGCTGCCAGAAATAGTAAAAAATGGCTTTCAAATGTCTCCCATTAGCCTTAGATGACTTAGAAAATGTATTTTTTGGTCAGATCTGACCCTGGTGATGGGTGGGGGCTGCCAGAAATTTTAAAAAATGGCTTTCAAATGTCTCCCAATAGCCTTAGATGACTTAGAAAATGTATTTTTTGGTCAGATCTGACCCTGATGATGAGTGGGGGCTGCCAGAAATAATAAAAAATGGCTTTCAAATGTCTCCCATTAGCCTTAGATGACTTAGAAAATGTATTTTTTGGTCAGATATGACCCTGGTAATGGGTGGGGGCTGCCATAAATTTTAAAAAATGGCTTTCAAATGTCTCCCATTAGCCTTAGATGACTTAGAAAATGTATTTTTTGGTCAGATCTGACCCTGGTGATTAGAGGGGCTGCCAGAAATTGTAAAAAATGGCTTTAAAATGTCTCCCAATAGCTTTAGATGACTTAGAAAATGTATTTTTTGGTCAGATCTGACGCTGGTGATGGGTGGGGGCTGAAGAAATTGTAAAAAATGGCTTTCAAATGTCTCCCAATAGCCTTAGATGACTTAGAAAATGTTTTTTTGGTCAGATCTGACCCTGTTGATGGGTGCGGGCTGCCAGAATTTGTAAAAAATGGCTTTCAAATGCATCCCAATAGCCTTTGATGACTTCGAAAATGTGTTTTTTGGTCAGATCTGGCCATGGTGGTTGGTGGTGGCTAACAGAAATAGTAAAAAACGGCCTTCAAATGTTCTTCGATAGCTTTAGATGACTTAGAAGTTGACTTTTTGGGTCAGATCTGACCTTGGTGATGGATGGGGGCGGCCAGAAATTGTAACAAGTGGCTTTCAAATGTCTCCCAATAGCCTTAAATGACTTAGAAAATGTTTTTTTGGGTCAGATCTGACCCTGGTGGTGGGTGGGGGCTGCCAGAAATTGTATAAAAATGGCTTTCAAATGTCTCCCATTAGCCTTAGATGACTTAGAAAATGTATTATTTGGTCAGATCTTACCATGGTGATGAGTGGGGGCTGCCAGAAACTGTAAAAAATGGCTTTTAATTGTCTCCCAATAGCTTTAGATGACTTAGAAAAGGTATTTTTTGGTCAGATCTGACCCTGGTGATGGGTGGGGGCTGCCAGAAATTTTAAAAAATGGCTTTTAAATGTCTCCCAATAGCTTTAGATGACTTAGAAAATGTATTTTTTGGTCAGATCTGACCCTGGTGATTGGTGGGGGCTGCCAGAAATTTTAAAAAAAATGGCTTTTAAATGTCTCCCAATAGCTTTAGATGACTTAGAAAATGTATTTTTTGGTCCGATCTGACCCTGGTGATGGGTGGGGGCTGCCAGAAAATGTAAATAATGGCTTTCAAATGTCTCCCAATAGCCTTAGATGACTTAGAAAATGTTTTTTTGGTCAGATCTGACCCTGGTGATGGGTGGGGGCTGCCAGAATTTGTAAAAAATGGGCTTTCAAATGCACTCCAATAGCCTTAGATGACTTCGAAAATGTATTTTTTGGTCAGATCTGACCATGGTGGTTGGTGGGGGCTAACAGAAATAGTAAAAAACGGCCTTCAAATGTCCTTCGATAGCTTTAGATGACTTAGAAGTTGAATTTTCGAGTCAGATCTGACCTTGGTGATGGGTGGGGGCGGCCAGAAATTGTAACAAATGGCTTTCAAGTGTCTCCCAATAGCCTTAAATGACTTAGAAAATGTTTTTTTTGGGTCAGATCTGACCCTGGTGGTGGGTGGGGGCTGCCAGAAATTGTATAAAAATGGCTTTCAAATGTCTCCCATTAGCCTTAGATGACTTAGAAAATGTATTTTTTGGTCAGATCCGACCCTGGTGGTGAGTGGGGGCGGCCAGAAATTGTAACAAATGGCTTTCAAATGTCTCCCAATAGCCTTAAATGACTTAGAAAATGTTTTTTTTTGGTCAGATCTGACCCTGGTGGTGGGTGGGGGCTGCCAGAAATTTTAAAAAATGGCTTCCAAATGTCTCCCATTAGCCTTAGATGACTTAGAAAATGTATTTTTTGGTCAGATCCGACCCTGGTGATGAGTGGGGGCTGCCCGAAATTGTAAAAAAAAAATGGCTTTTAATTGTCTCCCAATAGCTTTAGATGACTTAGAAAATGTATTTTTTTGGTCAGATCTGACCCTCTGGTGATGGGTGGGGGCTGCCAGAAATTTTGAAATATGGCTTTCAAATGTCTCCCATTAGCCTTAGATGACTTAGAAAATGTATTTGTTGGTCAGATCTGACCCTCGTGATGAGAGGGGGCTGCCAGAAATTTTAAAAAATGGCTTCCAAATGTCTTCCATTAGCCTTAGATGATTTAGAAAATGTATTTTTTGGTCAGATCCGACCCTGGTGATGAGTGGGGGCTGCCCGAAATTGTAAAAAAAATGGCTTTTAATTGTCTCCCAATAGCTTTAGATGACTTAGAAAATGTATTTTTTTGGTCAGATCTGACCCTCAGGTGATGGGTGGGGGCTGCCAGAAATTTTGAAAAATGGCTTTCAAATGTCTCCCATTAGCCTTAGATGACTTAGAAAATGTATTTGTTGGTCAGATCTGACCCTCGTGATGAGAGGGGGCTGCCAGAAATTGTAAAAAATGGCTTTTAAATGTCTCCCAATAGCTTTAGATGACTTAGAAAAAATTATTTTTTGGTCAGATCTGACCCTGGTGATGGGTGGGGGCTGCCAGAAATTTTAAAAAATGGCTTTTAAATGTCTCCCAATAGCTTTAGATGACTTAGAAAATGTATTTTTTGGTCAGATCTGACCCTGGTGATGGGTGGGGGCTGCCAGAAATTTTAAAAAAATGGCTTTTAAATGTCTCCCAATAGCTTTAGATGACTTAGAAAATGTATTTTTTGGTCCGATCTGACCCTGGTGATGGGTGGGGGCTGCCAGAAAATGTAAATAATGGCTTTCAAATGTCTCCCAATAGCCTTAGATGACTTAGAAAATGTTTTTTTGGTCAGATCTGACCCTGGTGATGGGTGGGGGCTGCCAGAATTTGTAAAAAATGGGCTTTCAAATGCACTCCAATAGCCTTAGATGACTTCGAAAATGTATTTTTTGGTCAGATCTTACCATGGTGGTTGGTGGGGGCTAACAGAAATAGTAAAAAACGGCCTTCAAATGTCCTTCGATAGCTTTAGATGACTTAGAAGTTGAATTTTCGAGTCAGATCTGACCTTGGTGATGGGTGGGGGCGGCCAGAAATTGTAACAAATGGCTTTCAAGTGTCTCCCAATAGCCTTAAATGACTTAGAAAATGTTTTTTTGGGTCAGATCTGACCCTGGTGGTGGGTGGGGGCTGCCAGAAATTGTATAAAAATGGCTTTCAAATGTCTCCCATTAGCCTTAGATGACTTAGAAAATGTATTTTTTGGTCAGATCCGACCCTGATGGTGAGTGGGGGCGGCCAGAAATTGTAACAAATGGCTTTCAAATGTCTCCCAATAGCCTTAAATGACTTAGAAAATGTTTTTTTTTGGTCAGATCTGACCCTGGTGGTGGGTGGGGGCTGCCAGAAATTTTAAAAAATGGCTTCCAAATGTCTCCCATTAGCCTTAGATGACTTAGAAAATGTATTTTTTGGTCAGATCCGACCCTGGTGATGAGTGGGGGCTGCCCGAAATTGTAAAAAAAATGGCTTTTAATTGTCTCCCAATAGCTTTAGATGACTTAGAAAATGTATTTTTTTGGTCAGATCTGACCCTCTGGTGATGGGTGGGGGCTGCCAGAAATTTTGAAATATGGCTTTCAAATGTCTCCCATTAGCCTTAGATGACTTAGAAAATGTATTTGTTGGTCAGATCTGACCCTCGTGATGAGAGGGGGCTGCCAGAAATTTTAAAAAATGGCTTCCAAATGTCTTCCATTAGCCTTAGATGATTTAGAAAATGTATTTTTTGGTCAGATCCGACCCTGGTGATGAGTGGGGGCTGCCCGAAATTGTAAAAAAAATGGCTTTTAATTGTCTCCCAATAGCTTTAGATGACTTAGAAAATGTATTTTTTTGGTCAGATCTGACCCTCAGGTGATGGGTGGGGGCTGCCAGAAATTTTGAAAAATGGCTTTCAAATGTCTCCCATTAGCCTTAGATGACTTAGAAAATGTATTTGTTGGTCAGATCTGACCCTCGTGATGAGAGGGGGCTGCCAGAAATTGTAAAAAATGGCTTTTAAATGTCTCCCAATAGCTTTAGATGACTTAGAAAAAATTATTTTTTGGTCAGATCAGACCCTCAGGTGATGGGTGGGGGCTGCCAGAAATTTTGAAAAATGGCTTTCAAATGTCTCCCATTAGCCTTAGATGACTTAGAAAATGTATTTTTTGGTCAGATCCGACCCTGGTGATGAGTGGGGGCTGCCCGAAATTGTAAAAAAAATGGCTTTTAATTGTCTCCCAATAGCTTTAGATGACTTAGAAAATGTATTTTTTTGGTCAGATCTGACCCTCTGGTGATGGGTGGGGGCTGCCAGAAATTTTGAAATATGGCTTTCAAATGTCTCCCATTAGCCTTAGATGACTTAGAAAATGTATTTGTTGGTCAGATCTGACCCTCGTGATGAGAGGGGGCTGCCAGAAATTTTAAAAAATGGCTTCCAAATGTCTTCCATTAGCCTTAGATGATTTAGAAAATGTATTTTTTGGTCAGATCCGACCCTGGTGATGAGTGGGGGCTGCCCGAAATTGTAAAAAAAAATGGCTTTTAATTGTCTCCCAATAGCTTAAGATGACTTAGAAAATGTATTTTTTTGGTCAGATCTGACCCTCAGGTGATGGGTGGGGGCTGCCAGAAATTTTGAAAAATGGCTTTCAAATGTCTCCCATTAGCCTTAGATGACTTAAAAAATGTATTTGTTGGTCAGATCTGACCCTCGTGATGAGAGGGGGCTGCCAGAAATTGTAAAAAATGGCTTTTAAATGTCTCCCAATAGCTTTAGATGACTTAGAAAAAATTATTTTTTGGTCAGATCAGACCCTGGTGATGGGTGGGGGCTGCGAGAAATTGTAAAAAATGGCTTTCAAATGTCTCCCAATTGCCTTAGATGACTTAGAAAATGACTTTTTGGTCAGATCTGACCCTTTTGATGGGTGGGGGCTGCCAAAATTTGTAAAAAATGGCTTTCAAATGCATCCCAATAGCCTTAGATGACTTCGAAAGTGTTTTTTGGTCAGATCTAACCCTGTTGATGGGTTGGGGCTGCCAGAAATTTTAAAAAATGGCTTTCAAATGTCTCCCATTAGCCTTAGATGACTTAGAAAATGTATTTTTTGGTCAGATCTGACCCTGGTGATGGGTGGGGGCTGCCAGAAATTTTAAAAAATGGCTTTCAAATGTCTCCCAATAGCCTTAAATGACTTAGAAAATGTTTTTTGGGTCAGATCTGAACCTGGTGGTGGGTGGGGGCTGCCAGAAATTGTATAAAATGCTTTCAATTGTCTCCCAATAGCTTTAGATGACTTAGAAAATGTATTTTTTTGGTCAGATCTGACCCTCTGGTGATGGGTGGCGGCTGCCAGAAATTTTGAAAAATGGCTTTCAAATGTCTCCCATTAGCCTTAGATGACTTAGAAAATGTATTTGTTGGTCAGATCTGACCCTCGTGATGAGAGGGGGCTGCCAGAAATTTTAAAAAATGGCTTCCAAATGTCTCCCATTAGCCTTAGATGACTTAGAAAATGTATTTTTTGGTCAGATCCGACCCTGGTGATGAGTGGGGGCTGCCCGAAATTGTAAAAAAAATGGCTTTTAATTGTCTCCCAATAGCTTTAGATGACTTAGAAAATGTATTTTTTTGGTCAGATCTGACCCTCAGGTGATGGGTGGGGGCTGCCAGAAATTTTGAAAAATGGCTTTCAAATGTCTCCCATTAGCCTTAGATGACTTAGAAAATGTATTGTTGGTCAGATCTGACCCTCGTGATGAGAGGGGGCTGCCAGAAATTGTAAAAAATGGCTTTTAAATGTCTCCCAATAGCTTTAGATGACTTAGAAAAAATTATTTTTTGGTCAGATCAGACCCTGGTGATGGGTGGGGGCTGCGAGAAATTGTAAAAAATGGCTTTCAAATGTCTCCCAATTGCCTTAGATGACTTAGAAAATGACTTTTTGGTCAGATCTGACCCTTTTGATGGGTGGGGGCTGCCAAAATTTGTAAAAAATGGCTTTCAAATGCATCCCAATAGCCTTAGATGACTTCGAAAGTGTTTTTTTGGTCAGATCTAACCCTGTTGATGGGTGGGGGCTGCCAGAAATTTTAAAAAATGGCTTTCAAATGTCTCCCATTAGCCTTAGATGACTTAGAAAATGTATTTTTTGGTCAGATCTGACCCTGGTGATGGGTGGGGGCTGCCAGAAATTTGAAAAAATGGCTTTCAAATGTCTCCCAATAGCCTTAAATGACTTAGAAAATGTTTTTTTGGGTCAGATCTGACCCTGGTGGTGGGTGGGGGCTGCCAGAAATTGCATAAAATGGCTTTCAATTGTCTCCCATTAGCCTTAGATGACTTAGAAAATGTATTTTTTGGTCAGATCTGACCCTGGTGATGGGTGGGGGCTGACAGAAATTTTAAAAAATGGCTTTCAAATGTCTCCCAATAGCCTTAAATGACTTAGAAAATGTTTTTTTGGGTCAGATCTGACCCTGGTGGTGGGTGGGGGCTGCCAGAAATTGTACAAAAAGGCTTTCAATTGTCTCCCATTAGCCCTAGATGACTTAGAAAATGTATTTTTTGGGTCAGATCTGACCCTGGTGGTGGGTGGGGGCTGCCAGAAATTGTATAAAATGGCTTTCAATTGTCTCCCATTAGCCTTAGATGACTTAGAAAATGTATTTTTTGGTCAGATCTGACCCTGGTGATGGGTGGGGGCTGACAGAAATTTTAAAAAATGGCTTTCAAATGTCTCCCAATAGCCTTAAATGACTTAGAAAATGTTTTTTTGGGTCAGATCTGACCCTGCTGGTGGGTGGGGGCTGCCAGAAATTGTACAAAAAGGCTTTCAATTGTCTCCCATTAGCCTTAGATGACTTAGAAAATGTATTTTTTGGTTAGATCTGACCCTGGTGATGGGTGGGGGCTGACAGAAATTTTAAAAAATGGCTTTCAAATGTCTCCCAATAGCCTTAAATGACTTAGAAAATGTTTTTTTGGGTCAGATCTGACCCTGGTGGTGGGTGGGGGCTGCCACAAATTGTACAAAAAGGCTTTCAATTGTCTCCCATTAGCCTTAGATGACTTAGAAAATGTATTTTTTGGTCAGATCTGACCCTGGTGATGGGTGGGGGCTGACAGAAATTTAAAAAAATGCCTTTCAAATGTCTCCCAATAGCCCTAAATGACTTAGAAAATGTATTTTTTGGTCAGATCTGACCCTGGTGATGAGTGGGGGCTGCCAGAAATTGTAAAAAATGATTTTTAATTGTCTCCCAATAGCTTTAGATGACTTAGAAAATGTATTTTTGGTCAGATCTGACCCTGTTTATGGGTGGGGGCTGCCAGAATTTGTAAAAAATGGCTTTCAAATGCATCCCAATAGCCTTAGATGACTTAGAAAATGTATTATTTGGTCAGATCTGACCCTGGTCATGAGTGGGGGCTACCAGAAACTGTAAAAAATGGCTTTTAATTGTCTCCCAATAGCTTTAGATGACTTAGAAAATGTTTTTTTTGGTCAGATCTGACCCTGGTGATGGGTGGGGGTTGCCAGAAATTTTAAAAAATGGCTTTCAAATGTCTCCCATTAGCCTTAGATGACTTAGAAAATGTATTTTTCTGGTCAGATCTGACCCTGGTGATAAGTGGGGCTGCCAGAAATTGTAAAAAATGGCTTTTAAATGTCTCCCAATAGCTTTAGATGACTTAGAAAATGCATTTTTTGGTCAGATCTGACCCAGGTGATGAGTGGGGGCTGCCAGAAATTGTAAAAAATGGCTTTCAAGTTTCTCCCAATAGCCTTAGATGACTTAGAAAATGTATTTGTTTGGTCAGATCTGACCCTGGTGGTAGGTGGGGGCTGACATAAATAATACAAAAACGGCCTTCAAATGTCCTTCAGTAGCTTTAGATGACTTAGAATTTGTATTTTTGGGTCACATCTAACCCTGGTGATGGGTGGGGTCTGCCAGAAATTGTAAAAAACGGCTTTCGCATGGATTTCAATAGTCTTATTTGACTTAGAAAGTGTATTTTTTAGTCAGATCTGACCATGAAGAAAGGTGTGGGCTGCCAGAAATAGTAAAAAACGGCCTTGAAATGTCCTTCAATAGCTTTAGATGACTTAGAATTTGTATTTTTGGGTCACATCTAACCCTGGTGATGGGTGGGGTCTGCCAGAAATTGTAAAAAACGGCTTTCGCATGGATTTCAATAGTCTTATTTGACTTAGAAAGTGTATTTTTTAGTCAGATCTGACCATGGAGAAAAGTGGGGGCTGACAGAAATAGTAAAAAACGGCCTTCAAATGTCCTTCAATAGCTTTAGATGGCTTAGAATTTGTATTAGCCTTAGATGACTAAGAAAATGTATTTGTTTGGTCAGATCTGACCCTGGTTGTAGGGGGGCTGACATAAATAATACACAAACGGCCTTGAAATGTCTTTCCATAGCTTTAGATGACTTAGAGTTTGTATTTTTGTGTCACATCTAACCCTGGTGATGGGTGGGGGCTGCCAGAAATTGTAAAAAACGGCTTTCACATGGATTTCAATAGTCTTATTTGACTTAGAAAGTGTATTTTTTAGTCAGATCTGACCATGGAGAAAGGTGTGGGCTGCCAGAAATAGTAAAAAACGGCCTTCAAATGTCCTTCAATAGCTTTAGATGGCTTAGAATTTGTATTTTTTGGGTCAGATCTGACCTTGGTGATGAATGGGGGCGGCCAGAAATTGTAAAAAATGGCTTTCAATTGTCTCCCAATAGACCTAGATGACTTAGAATTTGAAAGTTTTGGTCTGATCTGACCCTGGTGGTGAATGACAGAAATAGTAAGAAACGGCCTTCAAATGTCCTTCGATAGCTTTAGTTGACTTAGAAGTTGATTTTTTGGGTCAGATCTGACCTTGGTGATGAATGGGGGCGGCCAGAAATTGTAAAAAATGGCTTTCAATTGTCTCCCAATAGACCTAGATGACTTAGAATTTGAAAGTTTTGGTCTGATCTGACACTGGTGATGGGTGGGTTCTGCCAGAAATGGTAAAACGGCATTCAAAACCCTTTCAATAGCTTTATATGACATAGAAAATGAATTTTTTGGTCAGATCTGACCCTGGAGAATGGTGGGGACTACCAGAAATTGTAAAAAATGACTTTCAATTGCCTTTCAATAGTCTTAGATGACTAAGAACATGTATTTTTTGGTCAGATCTGACCTTGGTGATGGGTGGGGGCTTCCAGAAGTAAAAATGGCTTTCAAATATCTCAATATTCTTAGATGACTTAGAAATTGAATTGTTTGGTCTGATCTGACCCTGGTGGTGGGTGGGGGCTGCCAGAGTTTTTAAAAAATGGCTTTCAAATGTCTCTCAAAGCCTTAGATGACTTAGAAATTGATTTTTTGGTTAAGATCTGACCCTGGAAAAGGGTTGGGGCTTTCAAAAAATTGTAAAAGATTGCTTTCAAATGTCTCTCAATAGCCCTAGATGACTTAGAAATTAACTTTTTGGTCAAATCTGACCCTGGAGAAAGGTGGGGTCTGCCAGAAATTGTAAAAAATGGTTTTCAAAATCCTTTCAATATCCTTAGATGACTAAGAACATGTATTTTTTGGGCAGATCTGACCCTATTGAAGGCTGGGGGCTGCCAGAAATTTTAAAAATGGCTTTCAAATGTCTCTCAATAGCCTTAGATGACTTAGAACTTGATTTTTTTGGTCTGATTTGACCCTGGTGATGGTTGGGGGCTGCCAGAAATTGTAAAAAATGACTTTCAAATGTTTGTATCAATAGCATCAGATGACCTTAAAAATGTAATTTTTGGTCAGATCTGGGTGAAATGTGGGGCTGTGGGAAATGTAGTGAATATTTGGTGTTTTTTTCATTGGTTTCATTGTTTTTCAGTGTCATGTCTGGAAGCAATATTTCTGATTTCTCCTCTGCTGTTATCGAAGAAGTGAGCCCAGTACGGCAATCAAAGAGCGCCAAAGGCAGCTATTTCAAGTTCTCAATTAGGGTGGATCAGCGATCGGTCAAGGGGACATGCTTCAAGGTTTCTGAGTATCAAAATTTTTGTAATGCAGCTTCTACTGGAAATATAGTGGACTTTGGTCAGGCAACTAACGTGGAGAACTTGGAGGTTCCTGCTACATCTAATCTAGTGTACAGCAATGAAAAACGCAATGCTGACTGTTCTAGCAGAAGCGAAAATGATATACAACAAGTTGCAGTAGCAAAGGGAGTATCCGGGAGTTCCACAGGTTATCGCAGCTTAGAGCATTTTCTGGACATCTATCTTGGAAAAATTGCTGTTGGTGTGTTAGTGAGTGTCCGGGCCAAATATCTCTCAGACGAGAAGCCGGAAGTTTTCAATGGAACACAGATTACAGTTCATCGATTTGAGGACCATTTGGAGGTTGAAATATTTGTGAAGAAATGGGGACAGACGCAAAAACTGCACAGAGGCCTACCATACACTGTGAAGGGCAAGATTCAAGCTTTCAAACAAAGCGTGTTTTTGACAGTAAGTATTATCGTTTTTTGCCTCATTGGAGAAACTTTTTCAAGAGTGCATTGTATTTATTGCTTGAAGATACTTGATTTTGTTCTGTACATCAATTGCTTTCGTTTGTCCGCTCTTCAGTTTTTTGAAGAAATTGTTAAGGAATCAACCAATTAAAAAGATTGTTTAGGCATATCACTTTGACATTGCCGACGGCAGAGAAAACCGGCAAAGCGTAACCTTTGAGAAAAAAGCGAGACTGATCACGTCCGCCCTGTGCCCTAATGTCTGTTGTCGAGGACAGTTCAAGTCAGTTGAAAATTTAGAGGAAGCTAAACTTCAGTGTAAGTCCTGTGGATTGAGAACAAAATGGTCAACCATTCTCCGATCTTCGAGGGCTGTCGCAAACCTGTACGAGGTGTTTGTTCGGGATATACCCTACGAGTTGATGCCAGAAGCTATTCATGTATCAGAAAATGTGCTGCTGTTCTTGAGCACTAATGTGTTCAATGTGTTGGCGTGCGATTTGAAAATTGAAAAGATAAGGGTTGTAAACCAAGGATAATGAATTAATTTTAAGTACCTGCGTAATGCCCTAATGTTTTCATCGATGTTTTCGTTTTGATTGTTAAGATGTTTTATCTAATGCTGTAAATCTGCTACATTGCTCGATTTTTCTCCTATTAACTCTTCTAAATGTACTCAACATTTCTTGTCCGCTTTCATCTGCTGATTTCTTTTGATTCAAATGATATATGTATCTTAATTTTATTTTTGAGATTTGGGGAATCTTTCTCTGGCGCTCGAGAATTGAGTTTCTTTGACTGCATGAATCAATTTGTTGTACTTAATTTTACTACACTAAGTTCTGTTGGCGACGATTTTCAAACTTCTGTTAACTCGCTATTTTTTTGATAGCGGTCGGAAGTGGCTCTTAATACAATTGTTGATTTCAACTAAAATTGTTTTGAAGTATAATTTGAGCATTTTTATGGCACCGTGCTATTAGTGAGAATAGGAACGCGTTTAGTTTCTGAGCAGTGCTGAAACATTTTGCCCTCTGATCGTCTCAAAAAATAGTTGCTAAATTTTCAATGTTTAATCTCCCCTTTCACAACGAATGTTGATGCACATTTTATTTGCTCACCGACAAAATGATTTTTTGTATCACAGACAATCACATTGTTCGCGAAGTTTTTCCTGATTTAGATTTATGTCTGATCGAAAGAACCGAAAAAGCTCAGATGCATCGCTAGAGTTGAATTTGGCTCAGGTAAAATCGGCCAAGGTCTCGTTATACATAGAGCCTGAGAAACAAAGCTCCAAAAGGTATTCAAATGCGGTGGTAAATGTAGGTGAAATTACTTTATCAAACGAATATCATCAGCGGAACGCAACCTCAAACTACCAAGGACGCCCAGATGAGACTCTAATCAAGTCAAATGGGGAATGCAATGAGATCAGGCCTTTTTTTACGTTTCAAGACCTCGCAGCCTTTCTTGACGTTTACCTAGGAGTGCACGCTGCCGGATCATTGGTTAAAATCAGAGCTCGTCTGGTTAGCCAAGATAGGAGTGAAAATTTTCAGGGATCCGAGATTGCGCAGTACAGGTTTGAGGATGAAAGTGAAGTGGAAATGATGGTCAAGAAGTGGAATCCTAACAACAAATTGTATCCAAATAAAAGCTACATAATCAAAGGAAAAGTGCAATTGTACAAGCAGCAACTGTTCATCACAGTTAGTTCCTTTCAAATATTTTTTTCTGGAGCTCACAAATGTAGTTTTCGAATGTTTAGTTAACGCAATTTAGAAATTAACTTTATTCATCAACTTTTACCTGATATATTTGTCGGCGACTATTCATTGTATAATTTTAAATGTTTTTTCCGAGACCATGGGTTTTCAATGCATTTCTTTGTAATTCTTTTTTGTTTGAGTTTGAAACCAATCCTCTTCAAATTTTGAATTTTAAGGCGTATCTTCTGGATATCTGTGTTGGGGAGGAGATTCTGTTTGCAGTCAACTTCGAGAAGGCTGAAAGGACCCAAAGCGTGAGTTGCCCGAATGTTAGGTGCAAAGGCGTTTTCTGTAGCAGGGATGTTGAAGGCACTGGCAAAGTTGAGTGCAAGCTGTGCAAGTTTAAGGCAAACATTGGAACCGTCCTAGAATATGGAAGAGTAGAATCGAAGTTCACTGTAATGATCAACTCTATTCAGTAAGAGCTGGCCCTGGATATTGTAAAGGGCAAAGAAGATATAGAATCGTTTCTTCTCGCAATTGCATTTGACGTACAGGCTTATATTTTGGTTATTAAAGAAATCCAAATTACTAAACAGTGAGAATGAATTCTTTAACTCGTGTTATGCAAAGTAATGGGCAGTAGTTCTGGTGATTTAATTAATGCTTTAAAATATTCTGTTCCTAATACCTTGAGCTATGCTTATTTTTATTCGACCCTAGCGCTAAACTGAAGTTTTGTCTTTCTGACCCTCTCATATATAACTCTGATATAATTGAAATCTTCAAATGTTCTTTTTTTAAGTTTTTTATTTTCTGCGGGTCGTATAGTGCCTTTTTAAAGTTGTGTACTTCAGTTAGTTACTCCCTGCCATATATGTTTTTAAAGACAGTTGATCTAATGTGGAACCCACCACTTTTGCCCCCGTAACTTGTTTTAAATTTTTTTGGTACAATAGTTCTTAGTTACGGAGACACTGCTACACTGCTATTATAGTAGCTTGCCGTTATGACACTTTGTTCAATTGCATAAATCTCATATTGATTGCTTTCACTACTTAGATTTTTTAGGTGATTACGCTTTTTTCAACATGCCAAGTGGCATTATTAAAGAAAAACACCGAGGTCATCACCTCTCATACTTTTGCATAACTTAGAAAAATTCGTTAAATTTAAGGCTCAATAATACTCTTGAGGGGAGGTTTAGTTTGTGGAAGCAATTCAATGACTTTTTCAGAAAATAGTCAAAGTTTCGTGTGCATTTGTTTTTCTTAAGTATTTTTTTGGGGGTTTTTTGTGCTTTTGACTGTTAAGGAAACGTAAGTTTGGGGATTTTTTCTGTTTTTGAATGTTCAGGAAACATAAGGTTCACTGAATTTGTTTGGTCTGCCGTGTTCTCAGCGAGATCTGTAGTGCTGTCGTGTTATATATCTACTATCTGTTTTGAGGTTTCTGATATACCTAGCCAAACGTTTTTTGCCCAAACGCTTCAGGGTCACTATGCTTGCTAATTTCTGAAGAATGGATTGTGAACGGAATTGGACAAGAGGTGGTAGTTCTATGCAGTCGGATCATGATTTTGCTGAGCAGCTTCAGATAGCCCTGCCAATTTCAAATGAATCTTTTTCTGAGCCTTTGTCTCCATCTATTGCGATCGATGTTTGTTCAGCCTTTAATTTAATGTTCGAATCAGTTCCTGATTTCGGACCCATCTGTGCTTTGTCAATGGAATCTGAGCAACTGCAGCAACTCCGATGTTACAACGTGCATGGTGACGGTCATTGCTTGTTTTCATCTTTTTCGTACTTGCTGTCAGGTCATATTAACAACAACCACAGGCTACGAGAATTGATATGCAACCATATGCGTCAACAGAGTGATACAATTTCTGTGATGTTTTTGCGTGGTTTTCCTTCAGTTGAAAGCTATATTGTTGGCAGTGGAATGAAGGGACAAGGATATGGGACTGATGTGGAAATCAGCTCTTTCTGTGACCTCTTCCTATGCAATGTTTATGTAGCCTCGACAGTTGGATGGATGAAATTTGTCCCTAGGAATGCAAGTGATTTGTACAGCTTATTCGTAAGAATTAGGGGTGATCATTGCGACCCTATTCTCGAAGTGTTTCTACTTTTGAAACGGAATTTCACACAAATTGAAGCCAAAAAGAAGTTCGATTATGTAAAGAAACACTTAATGGACCCAGAAAAAAAGTTGCTAAATTTATCAGCCACAAAATGGCGGTTGGAAGATCCTGCTGCTAAAGTTAAAAACCTGAATGCCGCGAAGGAAAGACTTAAAGACCCGTCAGTGAAACAGAAAAATTTGAAAGCTGCGAGGGAACGTCTCAAAGACCCCGAAAAGAAAGAGAAAAACCTACAAGCGGCTAAAGCACGTTACTATCGCTTGAAAGAACAGAAATTGAAGGGAGATCCTCTATGTCTTTAATGGCACAAATGTTCTTTGACTACATAAATGATCATTGTCTGGAGTTTTTTTGTTTCTCTTGTGAGGAACTTTTTTATCGGGATCAAGTGGAAAAAGTAAGCGACAAATTTGCGTCCAAATTGTCCGGTCATGAACTTCTTGGCACCCTTATTTTGCTCCCTAGTGTCGAAGGCAATATTTACGTTTTTAAAACATGCAGAGGCTATTTGCAAAAACGTTCTGTACCCCCTGAGTGTACGCTTAATGGTTTTAAGTACGGAGACCTCTCAAATTGAATTGCGGACCTAAATCTCTTAGAAGAGCATTTGGTTGCTCTTCGTGTGCCGTTTATCACTATTTTGGAACGGCCGAATGGTGGACAACTGTCTTGCCGTGGGGGGATTGTCAATGTACCCAATTCGGTGAACGAAACAATTCGTGTTGTCCCACGGAACTGGCATGATACTGAACTTCTTTATGTTGACTTGAAACGTCGTGTCCTGGACAGGCATCCCTACCTCAATGCGTATATAAGGCCGTCTGTAGTCCATCGAGCTGCTGAGCATTTGGTTTCCACTGACTTGTACGTTCAACGGGGAATATCATATAACTGTAATCTGTCACTCAATAATGTCTCAGAACAATACGATTTTTTGTTTCAAAAGGAAGAGGAAACTGTTGTAAATGCAGTCGGTGATGACGATAATGATCAGTTGGACGGTTGCACTGACACGTTAGTGTGTCAGCAGCCGCTGGAACCTAATAGCAATCAGAAAATAGTTCTTGCGCCCACGGAGAAGAATACTTCCATCAGTTTGTTCACTGACGAGTCATCTGAAGAGCTGGCATACCCGACCTTATTCGGAGGGACATCTCGTCCCGAAAATAAATTTAAAGCTGTGCCCTATAGTACTATCTGTAAAGCAGAGCTGCAGTCACGTTTCGCGCGGTTTCGTCGGCACCGAACTAATAAGTTTTACAAAATAAAAAGACTACAATTTTCGCAAATTGGAAAAGGAGCAACGATTGCCCTTCGTAAGAGGTTCTTGAATGAATGCACAGCAAAGGATGTGAAAGAAAATTTGGACTCAATTTTGCAGTCTGACAAGGGATATTCTTTTTTAGCTCAGCAACGTCTATCGCCTTCGTATTACAAAAGAATGGAGGGAAACTATATGGCCTGGGTTCGACAACTGGGAAGTCCGACATTTTTTGTCACACTCAGCATAACAGAACCTCACTGGCCAGACTTATTGAAAATTTTATACCGCTCCAAGTACCCAGATTCTGAGGTGCCTTGTGACGACGATCTGTTAAATCTTCCTACTGCGCTTAAGAACGAACTTATACAGGAAGATCCTGTGTCCATTGTACGCCATTTTAATATGAAGTTGAAATACTTGTTAAAGAACGTTTTTCAGTCGCCATCGTCTCCTTTAGGTTTTGTTACGGATTACATTGGTTCAGTGGAATCGCAGTTCCGGTGCATATACATCTCCTTTGTTATGTGGAAGAATCCCCCCGTTTTGGATAGAGATCCTGACAATGATGTTATATCCTTCATTGATAAGTGCTCTAGTACGGACTTGTTACTGCCTAAACTTGGTGGCCTAAACTTTAAAGAAGCTGATGTTTTATTGCCACAGAAACTTCAGTTGCATAGACATAGAGCCACATGTTATAAGGGACGACGAAAAAGCTGCCGGTTCAATTTTCCTCAGCCACCCATGCGAGAAACAGCAATTATTCGCCCGTTTTCTGAAGAAACATCAACCCTTCAACTGCAAACAGCAAGGAACAATTACCTTAAAATACTTAAAGGAATTGAGACTTTGAAACCCGGATCACAATGTGAGACAACATTTGACGAGTTTTTGGCTAATTGTGGACTGAACGATGAGGAGTATTTAGCTGCTGTGCGCTCATCTGTAAGTGCCTCAAAAGTTCTACTGAAACGAATACCAAATGCTGTTCGTGTGAACGCTTACAACCCCTTTACATTATATGTTTGGTGTGGGAACATGGACATACAGTTTGTGACGTCGGTTTATGGGGCAGCCAAGTACATTTGTGGTTATGTTACCAAGCCGAACAAAGGAATGAGTGATCTTATGAAAGCGTCCAACAATGAGCCGAAGACGCAACCTGAAAATCCGTCCCTTGCCCAGTTGCGATCGTTAGGTTCAATGTTTGTACGCGCCAATGAACTCACAGCTCAAGAGGCTAGCATTTTGTTGTTGAAGCATCCTCTGAATTACTCTACTCGTAGCGTAGTTTTCATCAACACTTCTCTACCAGAAGACCGCGCTCTCCTTCTCAAGCCGAAGTCGCAGCTGGATCAGCTCTCAGATGACAGCACCGATATTCATTTCGAGAACTTCCAAATTCGGTACTCTGAGCGTCCCGACAGCTTGTGGAATATCTGTCTTGCCGAATGGATGTCTGAGTTTTCAATGGTATACACACGTAAGCGTAATGATGACATTTTGGCTCACGGAGATAGTGACAGTGAGACAGAAACGTGTTTTGTGACAACTTTCCAATTGAAGAACAATTAAAAGCCAGAAGGGTGGCAGATAAACGTCATTTCAAAATAATCAGATTGCTTCACCAGAAAAGTTTTATCGCGAACAATCAATGCTTTATGTTCCTTTCCGGTGCAAAAATGAGTCTGACATACTTGGCTCTGCTTTATCCTACAAGGAAAGGTACCAAATTTGTTTGCCGCAGATTACTATGAACAAGAAAAAGTTTGAGTTTTGGCGCGCAGAAGTTGACGAGGCTTTGAATGACATCTCGAATGAAAATTGTGCCCAAGTGGATCACCTTTCATCTGCAATTGCCCCAAACTTGAGGTCAATGGATGACTCTGATATTGAAACGGGAACTAAAATATTACCACTGATGTCGATATGGAGGCTATGAATCTCAAACTGCCTGAATATGAATCAGATGAGGACTACCTACGGAGAATTTCAATGCTTAACAAGAAGCAGCAGAAATTTTTTCTTGAAGTGTTGTTCAGAGAAGCTGAAAGGCTAGTGGAGGAAGATGAGACTGTTTCGGCCAGCTATCTTTTTGTCTCAGGTTGCGCTGGAACTGGTAAAAGTGTGCTCATAAGGTTTACTACGCCTTTTTTTCTTTCTCAGTCTTAATTGTCTTATTACTAACTCTTTTTGTTGTAATGCCGTCTTTCAAGGCTTGATCAGACTCTTCCGAACCAAGGATTTGAATCCGACAAAGCCTCCTGTCACACTCTAGGTGTTCACGGGACTTGCAGCTCAGAACATTCAAGGAACCACGCTTCATAGTTTGTTTGGACTTGGATTCGGAACGTCTCTAAACAGAATTCGCCAAATTTCACCGGCTGTTTTGAGTACTTATCGATGCCAGCTGATTGCGCTCAGAGTTGCGATAATTGATGAAATTTCCTTTGTTGGATGCAACTTGCTTGCGTGTATTGATGAACGACTAAGACAGTTGCGTGGGATTAATAAGCCTTTTGGAGGTGTTACAGTTCTTTGTTTTGGTGATCTCATGCAGCTGAATTCCGTTCATGATGGCAATGTTTTCGAGCCTGCAAATTGCGACCCGTATGGCAATATTATTGGTTCTCGCTGGTCTCTGTTAACCTATTTTGAGCTCACTGAGATAATGCGTCAACGGGAGAAGTCATGGTGCGAGCTCCTTAATCGCTTAAGATTTGCGGAACTGACACCAGAGGATATTGAGCGTCCGAACTTTCTCGTTAACAGGGATGTACCCAGAGGAACTCCATGGGCCTGTCGGAAACTTGCCAATGAGAGGAAACATAACGAACAGGTTATGTTAGAACAGGAGGGGCCAAAGCATAGCATTGTTTCAGTCGATAAAACAAAAGGCGAAATGTCAGAAAACAAAGCTGTATGTGATAAACTGTTAGCTGTAGCCAAAGATATGACTGAGAATTTGACATGCGGGCTTTCTTCTACTCTTATTGTTTCTGTTGGTCTACCTTATATGGTTACCAAGAATGTGGATAAGAGGATGGTCTGGTGAATGGAGCTGTTGGTGTATTGATCGACATGAGTTACTTGAAATCTGAAATAGCAGTATTGTGGTTACGTTTTGATGACAAGAATATTGGTGTAAGGGCTAGAAACGGCAGTAAGGACAATTTTCGAAGGTTTGTTTCCGAAGAATTAACTCCTATTTTTAAAGTCGTCAGAAGTTTTCGTGTTGTTAATAAGTGTTCTCAGTTGGGCCACTTAATGGTTGAACGACTTCAATTTCCCCTTGTCCAGGCTTCTGCACTCACTATTCATAAATATCAAGGTAAAACTGCCCACCAAGGTCTCGCCACAGACTTCGAGAGCCATGCAGCTGTTGAGTCCTTGCATTATGCGGGTCTTTCTAGATGTCCGAACGAGCTTGGTAATTACATTATTACTAGCCTTCATGCGCATCAAATTAAAGCCAACGAGAAAGCTAAAAGAGAAATGGTTCGACTGAGGAAAGATGCGAATTTGATTTTTGCATTACCGTTTGAAAATCTGGAAAATGCAGCTTTCAATTGTCTTTTTCATATTGTAGAAAGCTTTCGAAAATATTTTTATGTGATTGAAAATTTACGATTCTACAAATATTGTTCAGTGCTTGTATTCGCAGAGACTCGGTTACTGCCTGAAGACCTCGATTCGTTCATAATCCCTGGTTACAAACAGTTTAGATTTGATTGGCCCAGTAGTTACAGAATCCCGGCAGGACTTATGCTCTATGTTGATTCTTCTCTAACTGAGTCTGTTGAAAACTTGTGCGTAGAGTCGACGCAACTTCTAAAGCTATCAGTAGGGTGAGTAGGTTTAGGGTAAGTGCTATCAGTCTATCTCTTATTTTTTTACTCGTACTTTTCTGCTCTTTTCCATCAGACGTTTTGATTTCCTAGACTTTTTGTTTAAGTCACCTGCGAATGCTGTTTGTGCACCATCGACCTCGGGACAGTTCCTCAACAGAGTATGTGAGCTGGATACTAAACGACACGTTGACATCATTTTCACCGACTGTCATAATGGGAGATTTCAATGTTCAATTAAATCAAGCAAATTGGTTGTCCAGCCTTTTACAAACTCATGGCTACCGACAACATATATCTCAAGTGACAACGCGTGCATTCACCTCAATAGATGGCGTCTTTGCAAGACACGACGTTCCAGCTTCGGTTTTGGAGGCTCCCTTCAGTTTTCATCGACCAATTGTTGCGTCAATTTAAACTTGGTTTTATAATATTGAACAGTCTTCTGTTTCTGTAAGGTTAATTGAATTATCTTTTAATTGTTTTCACGACACAAGGTTAGCATCGGATCATGGTTGTAAGTGCCAATGAAAAAGATTGATGTGCTTTTCTTATTTATGGTCTGATTGTCATGTTCTTTGAAATTCTTTGAATTGCTTTTCAGGACTTGTCCTGCTATATTTTTTTCATTAAAGTCGATTTTTTCCGCCATGAACAAAAATTTTGTCGCCATAATCTCTGTGAAAAAAACAGAGGAGCTTATCATTAGTACCCTAGTTTTGTAACTGGCCAGAGAGAATTCAGAAACTCCAATTTTTTTTCTCTGATTTTTTCTCTTGACAGTGTTAAAAGTGACATGATCAGAATCTGGCCATAGTAAAAAACCAGAATTGAAAGTTCATGATTCAGTACTGGGTTACTCTTAGACTATGATCCGGGCTAACGATTCGCAATTAAAACAGATATTTACCGCTTTTATCAAATTACGTATATTAAATATCGAGTAAAATTAATTGGCATTAAAGTTATCATTTATAGATATGTCACGTTCCATAATTAGCTTAAAAAAGGAAGGTGTCAGGACAAAATACCCAATGCCAAAATACCCAATGTGACAAAATACCCAAAATATACCCAATATTTTATTCTAACGTTAAAACTATCAGAACGATTATTTAGCATAATATTTAGTTAGTGCGTTTAGCCATGCCTCGCGGGCCATGGCCATGCCTCAGCGGCCCGTGGGACTTGATATGAAACTATCACAACCGAACATGGGATTAAACTAACAACTTAATTGCGAGAAAACATGCTTGTAAATTTGAGTGCTAATTTGTAATCGGATTATTGAACGAAAAGATCAAAGGGAATAAATTGGGTATAATGGCATTGGGTATTTTGGCACATTGGGTATTTTGGCATTGGGTATTTTGTCATGTAACCAAAAGGAACCCGGGCTGAGGTTTCACCCTTAATCCGCCGATATATCCTTTAATTAGGTTGTTTGTTTGATAAATGTACACTACTCTCAATTATCGGGCAGTTCCACTACGTTCAATTAATTTACCCAGTGAAACGAAACTTTTACATGCAAGGTTTAATTTTGAAACTAATTACATGCAAGATCATGCAGGATTATATCTGTATTAAGTCAAATTGAAATGCCTTATCAAGAACTTGAAAAGGGAAGTTTTCTTGAGAAATCACGATAAGATCTTAAAAAGTTCTTGGCAAGATTCAACGAGAAGAATTCTGGCAAAAAAACATCAAAATCTTATTTCATAACTTTTTTGCAATGATCTTGCCTGTCCGTACATATCTTGACGTTTTCTTAAAAAGATCTTATTAAAATTTGTCAAATTTTAATAAGCTTCTTATCAAAATGTTTCAGGTTTCGGAGCGTTTCTGCTTTGCCTCCCCAATACGTTATGCGCCCCATAGTTACAGAGCACGTGACATTACGTAGTAAATCATTATATAAAATATGGCACGTCCGTCTGGGGGGGTGCAAATAATATGTAACCACTAAGTTGGGGGGGGGGGGGGGGGGGTTGTTTTCACTGAGTACATATTTGCTGTTTTATAGGTCTAGTGATATTCAACCTGAACGCGACAGATCTGGACAATGATGACACTGTTAGTCCCCTCCGGATGCGACTGTCTGGTGGGTCTGGTCACTTTGCTCTCTTCTCAAACAAGAGTGGGGCAGAAGGCAATGAGATACTTGCCGACTTCTCTTCACCTTATTGGAGTAAGTTGCAAAGAATGTGATCACCGAATTGGTCGACAAAATTTTATGGTTTTTATTAAGCGATAGAAGCCATTCTTTCTTATCACCGACATACAAATAAGCAAGTGACAGTTTCATCGGTCGGTTTTCATCATAGCTAAAAGTTGTCAACCATATGGTCTTTTCATAGCTAATATATGTGTCAATCACGGTCTTTCCAGAAGTCTTCTTCTCAACTAGAAGTTTCACGCCGAGTAATGGTTTTTTTCAGCTGCCGATTTGCGTCTGAGTTCATCTGCGAACTTGAGCTTCGAAACAGCTGAACAGTACAACTTGACCTTAACCCTAAGTGACGATAGCAACCTTCAAACGACTTTGAACTTGACTGTCAACATAATTGACCTGTTCGATGTCAATCCGACGCTGACCAACATTGAGACACCTACCAATCCTGAGAAGGTCAATGTTACGATTCCTGAAAACACAGTGGTGCCTGTTTTCATATTTCAGGTCAGGTTTTGCTTTTACAATCCAAGAATTGCATTGTATTGGTGCTCGGTCTTTTTTACAATCCAATAATTGGACTGTATTGGTGCTCTGTCTTTTTTGTAAGATGTTTTCACACATTTTTCATGACTTTGATCTTTCAAAACGGGATAAACAGGTAAGGCACAGTGGGCATTAAGTTTCATTAGAAGCCCAAGGCCGGCTTTAGTAGTCCATCGAGTGCTTAGAGTGATGCAGCTGATGGAAATGACTTTATTTAGGGTTAAAAGGTCATATTTAGGAGTTTTCGAGCCTAAATGGCAAATTTTTTAACGGTTTTTTTCGAGATTTTTTGAGTTTTTTGTTTAATCAGTTTTTATTTGACGTTTTTCAAAGTTGATAAAAGTCTTTTGAAAGATATAATTACTTTTTTCTGACCATTTTATGAGCTATTTGTTTTGTTCCTGCACAGATGAACACGCAAAATGATACTCATTATTGTATTTTCTTAAGGTTCTGGGAACAATTTTGTCAATTTTTGTGTTTTTGTGGCCTCAGGGGTCAGGGAAGCGCTGGGGATTTGATAATAGGTTAGTGCTTAATTTCTATTTGCAATGTAATGTTCTTCAAGATTTTAACGTCACGAATTTTATCAAATTTTTTTAATAAAATTTGGTTGCCGTGTTTTGAGCGTTTTTGCCCTATCAGGCAGGGCTCTCCTCCATAGTTTGATAGTGGGCAAGTCAACAGTTGTCTTGGGCAATAAAATAATTTTACAGCTTATAGTTTCACGATTTTAAGCAATTTTATCCAATTTGAATTTTTTCAATTTTTTTTGAAATTTTTGTGTCATTTTTTTAATTTTTTTTTCAAGCTTCCAAGTTCTGGAAACCTCCTATAGCTTTTGATAATGGTTTAATATGCATAGCTTTTGGTGGCAGTGGACTGCTTTTCAAATTGTTTTTATTAGACATTTATGCAATTTTTTGGTGAAAGCTGCAGTTTTCAATATCTTCTTTAAAAATTTTTTATGCTTTTTTCTTAGTTACTCCAGTGTCAGGGGCCTTACAGCCTCCTCCTTAGCTCAATACGAGGCTACTGCATAATTTATAAAGCAACGCAATGGTTTTTAGTTTCTTAATCAGACAAAATTGACCAATTTTTTCTTAAAACTTAAAAATTTTTTATTTGTTTTGGAAATTTTTTGTCCTTTCTTGAGTTTTTCAAGCCCAGGGGCTGTTTGCTAGATGATTTTTCTTTCATTAGGTTTTTCTTGCCTCAGCGGCACGTAACTTCCTCTTTGCTTCAATAGTATGTTACTGCATAGCTGTTAGGAGAATTGGTATTTTCAGCATCTTAACATTGCAAATATTGCAATTTTGTAATAAAATAGAAATTTTGTTCTAATTTTCGTGTCAAGTTTTTGTCACATTCCTGATTTATTATGATTTGCCAAATAAAATTTTTCAGGCTTGAATTTTGGTTACTGGATAGTCTCTGGAGACAATGAAACGGTTTTTTAGAATTAAAAATCCAAAAAAAATTTCTTCATTGAAAATTGCAATTATTTTTTTCATAAAAATTTGCAATTTTTTAATCTTTAGGGGCCAATGAAATTTGCCAGAGTTTTGTAGAAAAGTTACTGGGTGGATTTAGGAGGCACACAAATGAAGGTAAAAGCTTCAAGAACTTTAGCAATGATTACATTTTTGCTTCGTTTGTAGGACTTTTTCAGTTTCTCAACTTTTGACACGTTATTTCTGTATTGTGTGGCATTGTTCAATTGAACTACTTGTAAGGGACAGTAGTTCTAGGTCTCTGTTTCAATTCTTATGATTGTATTCAGAACTTCTCCTGCTTTGTTTTTTGTAGAACATTTTCACACTTTTTTCATGACTTTGAGCATTCAAAACGGGATAAACAGGTAAAGCTCAGCGAGTATCAAGCTTCGTTAGAGGTCCTTAGCCGCGTTTAATAGTCCTTCAAGTGCTTAGAGTGGTGAAGCTAATGGGAAGGCTGTCATCCAAGGTTAAGAGATCATTTTTAGGGATTTTTTGTACCAGGCCAAAAATGAGGTTTGTAAAAGCTAATAAAGGTTTCTCGCAGGAAATAATTAAACTTTAGGACCAATTTGTGAGCCATAAATGATTGTATTCCAAATGTAAACAAGGAAAACTATATTTTTGCAATTTTTTAACTTTTTGTTGAAAACTTTAGTCTCTTTTCAGTTAATTTAGCCCAAGAAATCAAGAAACCACCTTAAGGTTATGGCAATAGGTTACGGTATAATTTCCTGCGTTAATGCAATGATTTTCAAAATTTAAACTTCGCAATTTGTTAAACTTTTTAACAAAATTTACTATTTTTCAACCTTCTTGATAAAAATTGTCAATATTTAAAAATTTTTAGGCCCAGGAATCCTCCTCTATGGTTTGATAATAGGTTAATGAAAAATTTTAATAGGCCATGGAATGATTTACAACATTTCAATATTACATTTTTTTATATTTTTGATAAAAACAACTTTTTTGAATTTTTTCATTTTTTTCAAAGTCTGTTTAGCCACAGGGTGCCGAAGAACCTCCTCTAGTGTTTTGTAATATGGTACTCCTTAGTCTCTAGTGGTAAAGGGGTGGTTTTCAAAATTTTTTTGTTAAGGATTTTTGCAATTGACTTAATAGAGCTGCAAAATTTTTACGACTTTTTATCTGAAATTTGTCATTTTTTGAATTAATCTGGACTCAGTGGACAACGAACCTCTTCTAGGGTTTAATACTAGGTTACTGCATGTTTGGTGGGGTCAATGGACTGCTATTAATCATTTTGGTATTGCAATGTTTTTGCAAATTTGTGATGAAATTTAAACTTTTTTCAAATGCTCTGAAAATTGTCAAGATGAGAGTATATCCATCTTCATGGGCCAGTGAAAACTTTCCCAAGCTTGAACTTGAGTTACTGGATAGTTTCGGAAGATAATAAAAAGTGTTTTGGAAAATTTTGTCATTAACCAACCTTATCGATACTCAACAGCCACTTAACTTCCTAAAAGTCCTGCTGATGGCTTACTAGACAGATTCGAGAATCAGGCCAAAAAAACGTTTCGGCCTTCTTAATTTTCCAAAAAACAGAAACTTTGAAATAATTTTCAATTTCTTGTTCTTTAAATGTTTTTCTATCTTTGTTTCTTCTATCTTATCTTTAGCAAATAATTAAACCCCTTCAAGCTTGTACGTGGGTTAGTGGGTTTTACGGAGCTTAAATCTGACTTTTAGAGTAAAGGCATCGAAGCTATGGCAATGATTAAATTTTTGTTTAGTTTGTTTGATGGTTCTTGTTCTCCAAAATTGGAAACGTTTGCCTTTTTGGTTGCCAATGTTAAGTTTATAGGCCTGTCAGATGCAGTAGTACTAACTTTGTCATTCTTTTTTTGAAATGAGTTTCAGGATTAGTTCTGCTGCGTTTTTTTAAGATAGTATCTTACTTTGTTTCCATAACTTAAAGATTTCAAACAGGGATAAACAGTTAAAGCTCAGCGGGCATAAAGTTTCATTAGAGGCTCTTAGCTGCGTTTAGTAGTAGTCAAGTGCTCAGAGTAGTGAAGCTAGTGGAAAGGCCGTAATTCAAAATTCAAAGATAGTGTTTAGGGAATTTTCTTGACTAGTCTAAAATTGGGGTATGTGAAAGTTGACAAAGGTTTTTTGCAGGATAGAAATAATTGTTGAGGCCAATTTGTGAGCTGTAATGTTTCGTACGCCAAATAAGAGCAAGGGAATTAATACTAATTTTTGCTTTTATTCAAATTTTCTGAAATTTTTGTCCCCTTTTTTCAATTGTTTCAGCCCTAGAAGTTTCACGTCCTTAAGGTTTTCGTAGTAGGTTAAGGCATATCTTCCATCGTTTGTGGAATAAATTTCAATTTTTTAAAATTGGAAAGTTTTGCACTTTTCTCATAAAGTTTGATAATTTTCTCAAATATATTGATATTTATTGTCATTTTTTAAATTTTGCCAGCCCCAGGACCCAGGAAACCGCCTCTAAGGTTTGATAATAGGTTAAGGTAATTTCTTATAGGCCATGGAACGATTTTCAACATTTTAATACAATATGACAAATTATAGCTATATTTTGATAAAAAGACTTTTTTCTGAAAATTTTTGTTTTCTTGAATTTTTCCAGCCGCATTTGCCAAGGAACCTCGTCTAGGTTTTGGAAATAGGGTACTGCATATTCTCCAGTGGTAATGGAGTAGTTTTCAACATTTTAATGTCACAAATATTTCTTTAATAAAATTCGAAAATTTTTAGCAAAATTAAATTATTCATTTTTTTGAGTTTATCTAACCCTAGTGGACCAGGAACCTCTTCTAGGGTTTAAGAGTAGGTTACTGCAAATTTGGCGGGGCCAATCGAATGGTTGTGGAATTTTCATTATTGCACCCCTACTAGAGGCCCTTAGCTGGTTCTTGTACTCTTTCGAGTGCTTAGAGTGATGAAGGTATTGGTAGGATCGTATGTCAAGGTTAAGTGTCATTTTTATGAGTTTTTGAGCTCAAAATCCTGTAATTTTTCACGCCTTTGTTTTTTGAAGGTTTTTGTTTGAGGAGTCTTAAGTTGACTTTTCTGATATTTGATTACGATCGTTTGCTAGAAAAAAAATCAAGTTTATTTTCGTTTTTGTCAGCTATATATTTCAGTATTACCAACGTAAAAACGCAATTTTTTGCCGTTTTTTGCAGTTTTTCTCATCAAAAAGCTTGCTTTGCCATTTCTCTAGTTTTTGATAATTTTTGTTCTATTTCTATATTCCAGCTCATGAGAACAGAAAACTTCATCCAGGGCTCGATCATAGGTTTATGAATAGTTTCTAGTAGCAATGGAAGGATTTTCATCATTTTAATTTCAAAAACTTTACCTCTATTTTTATAGGAAATTTTCAATTTTTCTAATGTTTCTTGAATATTTCATCGCAGTTTTTGCGTTTCTTCAGCCGTAGGAACCAAATAATTTCTATAGTGTTTGAAAATAGCTTACTGCATAGTCGCTAGAGATAATGCAAGGGCATTCAACATTTTAAAATATCAAAATTATGCAATTTTTTGATAAAGTTTTGATTTTTCTTAAACTATCTAAAAGTTCTGCTCAAATTCTAAATTAACCTATTTGTAATGTCCTTTGGGCTTAAAGTTAGTTTTCTGAGTAGCTTTTGGAGAAAATGGGTTGTTTCTGAAGATATTA